>NC_084820.1:66006351-66286875 GCF_958449725.1 Rosa rugosa | reverse complement strand
AAAACAAGAAAAAGAAGCCAAATTTAGAGAGGAAGAGGGAAAAAAGAGAGTACCCTTGAGGTCGGAGGAGTGATGGGAAATGCGGAGGGAGTCCGAACCCGAATTGGGTCCGACTGGGAATTACAGAAAGGTCTAGTCTTTGGTGGAGCTCTTTGGATTTTTGAGAATTGGGGAAAATAATAGTGTAACAGTAAGGAAAGAATGGGAGCCCTAATAAGGGAGGTAATTAATTAATACTTAATTACGTTTAATTATTCTGCTTTTTTGGTGCTAATTGGAGATTAATTAATTAATTAATTCTCCTCCCCCTTTTTCTGGTGGTGGCCGCTACTAATTTGACCCGCCACCGCGCCCTAATTGGCCTGATTATCTTTTGTTCTTTGTTGGAGGCACGCGTGGCACGTGACCAGCAAACGGTTTCTGTTGGAGAGACGTGTCTATTGGGTGGCTGACACGTGTCGCGACCAGTTTCGGAGTTTTGGTAGCAAATCCACACCCGGGGAGAAGAAAGAACCGGCAAACTATGTCTTTCACGAAGTCTTGTTCTGGCAATTGTTATGTGTCAGCGGGTGGGTATGTAATGGTCTTCTTGGCATGCGTTATTATCAATGAAATTTTCATTAGTTTAAAAAATAAAATAAAATAAATAGTGAACGGAAGAAAATATTTGACAAGGAAATTTGAATTTATTATTTCACATTTTACATGATGTAGCTCTCACTCCACTTGCTAATAAAACCTCTTGAGGATGTCAAAACTCATTAACCGAAGTTCCTCCTTTAGTAACGATGTTGGCAAAAAGTTGATCTCATAGCTTATGCCTCTACACAAACTACAATTATGCAGATGATTCACAAGTACAGCAACTAAATTCGCAAACTCTGTTTACAGAGTCAAACATCCATACTATAATGCTACACATATCAAGTGGAAAAAACAAATAACTAATCCATTCCTATTTTATGAGCAGATGAGAAGTGCTTAGTTGCAGCTACAATGGCAGCCTCTGGCCCTTGTTGTATTTCAGCTTTCAATTTTTCCTCTTCATGGCTTCGTAAACATGCAGGGACTCCCCAAGGCAATAACTTGAAAACGAACAAGATTGCCTCACACACTTTGATCTTGCTTCGTTCGGTACTCATTTTTATCAAACCCAGAAACTCCGAGAGAGAAGCTGAGATGTCGAATAGCTTAGTTTGTTGTTGAATATGTTATATACCATTTGCTTTATATACAGCTCTTATTTCTTGGTGTTCAAGTTTGTATTGGAAACCAAGGATTTCAGCTGACGTGATTTGGCCTTTCTAGTACTGACCACGTAGCTTTGTTGACTAGTCTGCTTCCCCCCTTGTTTCTCAAGCTAAGTTCTTCTGCTGCACTTTCTAGGAAACCAAGCTTTTCTTGAGCGGCAAACAAGTAAAACAACTACGTACACTACAATCCACGATGCCCCAATCAGATTATAAGAAAAACTTTTGGCCAAACTGTGGAATTCATGTTAGATTATGGAGCTACAAAACAGAGATTCTAGATTTCCTATTTTCAAGTTTTCCAATGGAATTTCATCCCCACAATTCTTAATAATGATGCAAGTAAAGACAATTAAGAAAGCAACCCATCACATTGATAATTAGCATACAGTACTTAATTCGAACAAAGCAAATGTACCAGTAGCTAGCTAGAAACTGAATGTACCGATTTCAAATTTCAAACAAAACAAATCAAACTGTGCCAACATAGCATCAACCTGACTAGTAAGTAGTAACGGTACCAAAACACAAAAGCTAACCACCTTTCTGTGTCATCAGCTTTCTCACAGCAGCGAGCAGATTCAACATCCTCCTCATGGAACTACACAACTCTCACCCCATTGCCTTCATCCAACCTCCTTTTTAACCCATATTCCACACTACAATGTCAAGTTCCATACAGAGATCAGAGATTTATTCCCGCAGGTTGGGCGTGTGGCGGTAGTCTAGGAACTGGTGTTGGCCACCAAGGGAGCACAATTGGAAAGAGAAAAGAATTCCCATAGGAAATGTTTTCAACCAGCTTTAACCGATCTCTGGTTCGAATGTTGTACCTGACAATGTCATTGGCTATGTACATATATAAAATATCCTCGTTATTGGGGTCTAAAAATCGTAAATCAACAATATCATAACCCGGAACCATTTTTATGTCCAGTGAATAATCCTTCATCATGCCTTCCAAACATAATTTGCCAGCTCCTCCATGCATTTCTTCTTCTTTCAACTCCCGAACAAAAAAAGTAGAGGTATGATCATGATAGTCGCACATGTGCAGACACCCTCTGTATTCACCAAGATACCGAAGTAGAAAAGAGTCTGGATCATCAAATCGAATAAAACGACATTTATAGTGATCAATGATATTGTCACCATTAGTACTATTACGGCTAGTACTAGATAAACTAAGAGCACTATTACTATTGTTGATCATGAATGGATCCAACCCCATAAGAAAATTCTGATCACCAGGTTCATCACCCACAAAATACAGCATGCCATTGTAAGAGAAGCTCCTCTCTAGAGGGACGGTGTCAGAAATAAAACCTGATGGAATTGATATAGTTGACGTTATCCATTCACCAGTATCAGAGGAGAAGATTTGCACTTTGAGTTTACAGACAGATCTCTTACGAAGAATTAATCTCACTATCCTGCACCTATACTCCGCATTAACCTGAATGAAACTTCCTCCCTGATCATCTTTCGTACAGCTATAGTAGGGAAGATCACATATGAATCCCACTGGTGTATACCGGTAAACTCGAGGAGGGGGAGGAACAGGAACCCACTGAATTGTGCACGGATTGCAGATGTAGTAATCACGTTGATAATAGACCCCAGTTGAACAGCACAAAACTAAGTCATTATACGTAGCTACCACTAGCGGCTCTTGTTCCAAATGGTGAGAACTCATGAGTCTTTCAAACAACAGAGCTAGCGGCTTGGTGGACGATGACATTCTAGTAAGGAACTCCTCCCCTCTGTTGGTTATCAGAGTACGAACTATTGGTGTTTGCTCACGATCACTCTGGAGACATAGAAAGCGGGCAAGAAAATAAGGACCGGACATGACATTGCACCAACGCTCGGACACGCACTTGCATTTTGAAACAAACTTATAGCATGGAAGCCGACAAAGAATTTCAACCAACACAACATCGGGGAGATCATCAATCTCAATATTCATCAGCTCAGAGGCCGGTACTGCTCCCAAGGTCGACTGGGATTTTCTAGAGTAGATTCTTTTGGTACTATCACCACCTCTCATAGCAGCCGGAACCGAATAATCAAAGTTAGGTGGGCTAAGATATTCCTATCCCAAACTGCAGAAAATATACACAAGTTATAACATCTAGCATTATATCCATACACACTCAGATGTTCTGTCACAAAACTTTGCTCAATCACATTTCTTATAAACAGATAAGTAATACTAATCAAATCAGGGAAATAATATAAAAGTCTAAACTTGCTAAATACATATAAATGAAGACCATTCCTACAGATTAAACAAGTCTTGTACAGAATCAATTTTAACTAAAATGAAATAAAAACTAGAAAATGAGATGCATACACACAAAAGATCAAAACTTGAAGAGTATTTCTTTTCAGCCAACCAGAAATCAACGATTGTGACAATTGGGTAGACATGCAGCAAATTGAAATTGAATTTATAACAAGGAAAGTTGAGAGATTTGAACAAATAATTGATACTATGAAAGAAGAGAAAAGTTGGGCACCGTTGTGGGTATCTAAGGGTTATAGTTGCAGAAGGAGATTGGGGAGTTTTCTTGTGGAAATGGGACTCGTTGAAGAGATCGGAGATCGACCGGATCAAGTGAACGCCGATACGAACTGCAGTGTGAGTGAGAGTGTATTTCACTTTCAATTGGGGAAGGGGATATATATGGGGGGTTTATATGAAGGTAAGATTTGATTGAGCACGTGACTGAGAATTGATTTCATTTTTTTTTTTAATCACATCACAATGATATTATATTCATTTCAAATTAGAACGGTCATTACATACTCTTCTTTGATGTCATCACGTATATAGATTAGGATAGTACTTGGCTGACCAGGTGTGGTTAGCACCTCCTGACCAGGTTTTGGGTGCTCCTCTAAGTATCCTACACGTGTCCCTCTTTCCTTTTCCAACCTTTTTCTACTTTTATCTGTTCACCTAATTAACAAGCCTTAATGTACAATTCAAAAGCATAGATCTAGCCTTCAACATGCCATATTTCACCTAACGACATCCTGTCTAAACGGTTACTTTCAGGGCGGAATCACTGCTGTTCTAGGCTTCATGAATAGTCAATCTTAGCTTGAAACAAGTAAACAAAAAAAATTGCAGTATTCAGAGACTTAAACAAATATTTTCAGACTGCATATTGGGCTTCATATAGAACTTATTTATTTAACATGAATACAGAAATTCAGAGCCTCATTCTCAGGTAAACAGCTAAGAAGCTGTTTAGCTATCCATAAGAATGATTACAGTTACTTACTTGTAATGAAAGCACACTTCAAACAATGAAAGGAAGGACGAGCAAACTGCTACTATGGCTTTCTTGTTTGAGAGAATATAATTCTGTCTCAAATTTTCGAATGCCTTACAAATGAAACTCAAGCTCCTTATATAGAGAGCGGACTTCAAACTCTAATTCAAAAACATAAAATGTACAGAACAACTCCGTGATTTCCTGCTTTCCTAAGTGCTCCTGTTGGTGGAGGTCGGACAAGGAAAAGGCAGGTTCCCCTGGGGTGAAAATGTTTTTCACCTTTCCTTTTTGAAAAGCAAAAGTAGCTTTTGGGAAAAGTCCAAAAGTACTTTCGGTGTTTTCTACATCTGCTGCTTCACATGTTCTCATCTGTTTCAGAATTGTGGCCTAAGACAAAGGAGTTGTTGTCAGCTTGGGCCATTCTATCTGTTGTGGCATTATCTTCAACGTCTGTATCAACATACATCTTATAGTGGTTGTCATTTTCAAGACGTTCTATCCACTGCATGCATGCCATTGTTGAGTCTATCTCTTTTCTGGTGAGAGATAGGAATAGGTCACTGCTGACTACGTCAGGATGATCATAGGCAGTGATAATAGTTTTTTCTCCTGCTGCCAGGAAGGTATTACTGATATCTTCAGAGATGATCTTCTTCATATATTCTAGGGCCATTGCCTTCATCCATGGGATGCTTGAATTTGGTTGGCCATTGTACCCAACACAGGCAGGTTGTAGATATTTTCTTTGAATGATTCTCACATAATGATATGGAGAAATGTATTCAACCTCACCGTTTGCCTTTCTGATCCATTCTGGGGGAGTAGATCTAAACTTTAGTCGGAGTATGCCATCAGTTTTTCTGACATTCTTGACTGTATTGACGATGATGGGTGGCAAACCTTTTAGATCATCATTAGTTTTAGTCCACAGGTTATGGACAAAACCATTTTCAACAAGCCAAAGCTTGTGTTCTTGAGGATGTTCACTCTGAACATTTACCAAGTATCTTCCAACATATGATCCTGAGACGATGAAGAGGGTTGGTGGTACTAGGTCTTCTGAATTGTGCCTTCCTATCAGATTGTGGAAGTCGTGCCAATCTGATTCATTGAGTGCCATGATAGGGACCCTGGCACTTTCTGGACTTTCAAGGAAGTTAATTTTTTTCTTTCTTAACAGCACTCTGCTGTACTTCTTCAAACTGTGGTCTGCCGTTTTCATAGAGTTCCTCAGCTAAGGCAAAGAGAGCAGGAAACATTAGACCACTGCTTCTTTCCTGAAAGGCAAATAAAAGATTATCCAGAATTGCCTTCTGGTGGTAAGCAAGTCTCCTGCCAGTTCTGAACACAGGAGTATCGAAAGTTCGAAGTTCATAGTTAAAGACATTGATTACTCCAGTTGGAGTAGGTTTGCTTTTTGGCAAAGCAACAGCCGTCAACGGTCTTGATGGGCCTTTACCGTCTGCCGTTTGAGACGGGCTAGCCAATCCTTTACCCTGGGATTGATCAGTTGTGGCTAGTCCTTTCGGACTTAGCAAGAATCTTTTGAGGATATTTTCTTTGTGATCCTCAGTGTCTTCATGTTCTTTCCCAGCTCTTCTGCTTCTGGGATTGCGACCTTCGTCGTTCTCATCTCTTCTGTTGAACATGGCTAATTCTCTTGTTAAGGCGTCTGGAAGATAGTTCTTGTTTCCTGCAATTAATTCAACAAAATAATCGTATTGGTTAAGAAATAATTGCCAGTTGGCTAATCTTCCCCTATCAGCAGCTTTATCTAATTTGAAATTTTTGAAATTCTTTACCCTAGCACAATCGGTGCGAACAGTAAAGGTTTTTCCAAGAAAAGCTGGAGAACTTAAAATTGTTTTCTTAACAGCCAAAATTTCTTTTTCCCCTGTGGGATAATTCAGTTCTGCAGGACTGAACTTGCCACTACAAAATTTACAAATTTTTTCAATGTTCGTTCCAGGCGTTTTTGCCAAGACGACTCCAGACCAGTAATTATCACTCGCATCTGTTTGGAGGATAATTTCATCATTCTCTTCTGGTTGTTGTAGAGGAGGGAGATTTTTGCAGAGATTTTTTATCTGCTTCATAATTTTTTCATCATCTTCAGTGAAGCTCCATTTTCTTTTGAAACTTGTTTTAGGAGATAACATTGCTGTTAGTCCTGAGATTTTAGGGATAAAATCTCTCCCATAATTGATAACTCCTAAGAATCTTTCTAGACTCTTAGCATCAGGAATCCTATCTGGGAATTGCCAGATTTTCTCAAGGATATGGGGTTGAAGTTTTATTACTCCATTTTTGATATTTATTCCTAGGAAATCAACTTCATCGAGGATAAAGAAGATTTTCTTTTCACCTAGGTTAATTCCATGCTGAACTATCAGCTTGACAACCTCATGGAGGTGTTTCAGGTGTTCTTCTCTGTTTTTGGAGAAGACCAGAATGTCATCTATGTAGACGACGCAGAACTCCGCTACATGTTTGAAGATGTTGTCCATCTTTCTCTGGAAGATTGAGGGAGCTTGCTTTAGACCAAAAGGCATTACTAACCATTCGTAATGTCCTTGTGGTGTTCCAAATGCAGTGAGAGGTACACTCTCCGGATGCATCTTGACCTGCCAAAAACCCGACTTTGCATCGAATTTTGAAAAGACTTTAGCTCCTCTGAGCTGGTTGATCAATACTCTTACTTGAGCAATTTGATAACCGTCTTTGACAGTCTTTTTGTTGACATCTCTGTAGTCAATCACCATTCTAGCTTTTCCTCTTAAAGTTTCTGCATGATTTCTCACGTAGAATGCTGGAGCATGATGAGGGCTAGTGGAAGGTTGAATCAATCTCTTGTTCAGGAGATCTTTAATATCTTTTCTGAATTCTTTTTGGTCTTCCTCTTTGTAGTGAGGAATTGATTTGACATGACAGATAGCATTCATATCATGTAATCTTAATTCACAGACCACTGGGTCTTTTTCCCAAAACTTCTGAGGATCTGTATCTATATTCTTTTCAAGGAGTTTCTTGATTTTTTCAAGAGTGGGAATTTTCTGAGACTCAAGCTTATTCTGAAAGTGCTTGAGGTTATGTTCTTGGATGAAACTAGCTTCTTCTTCTTCACTAGTTTCTTCTTCTTCTTCGTCTGAAGATTCTTCAACAAGCAGTTCTTCTTGTTGTTTAATTTGGAGTATGGGTTCAAATTTGGGTTTGTAGGGGGTAAGATCACCACTATTCTGTTGCGATCTCTGATATTGTGTAGTGAAGTTGAGACCCACAATACTTTTAGCTTGAGTAAGCCGATCTGCCCAGAACACCCGTTCTCCTTTTCTGAAGCCTATTGCTTCTTTATCCTGAATAAATCTCTGTTGGAGAATAAAATCATTTCCCAACAAGAAATCTGAGCCTTGGCCTTCAGATTGCCAGACATTGTAGATGATAAATGTTCCTCCACCAATGGTGATATGAACATTTTTTGCTACTTTATTCATGGTGAGGTGACTTCCGTCAAATGTTACACCAGTAGCAGATCTTTTCTTATCTTCTTTCCAGAGTTCTTCTGGAATTGCAAATCTCTTTGCAACAGTAAATCCTGATCCATTATCTACAAAAGCATGTAGATGATATTTTTTATGATCAGGGAATTTTAGTCCAATCTCTATGTAGTTGCTGTATCTACTAGTAGAGACGACCTTCGATTGTTGAAGCTCATTTTCTTGAGCTTGTTCCTTTGGAATGAATGGTTTACATTCTTCTAGAACATTTTCCTCAGTGGGAGTTTTGTCAATACTATCATCCCAGTTTGTAGGAATTATCTCTTTGTTGTCTGGATTACTGAACCATGAGTCATATCTGACTTTATAATCAAACTTGCCAGAGGGTTGGCCAAGTAGATCCCATGTTTCAGTAGCCGCTTCATGTCTTTCTAAGAGATGAAAAGTTTCTGGTGGTTTCACCAGTTCTACATTTTCTGGTATTTCAACCAGTTCAATATTTTCATCGACTTTTTCTTCATCGATGATTTCCTCTTTTTTCGAGGACGAAGGTTCCATTATTTTTTGGAACAAAGTTTCTACTTCTTTCTCTTTTTTCTCAGAGAAGTATTCTTCATATTCTTGTTCAACCAATTTGTTGACAAGGCCATTTTTGGTTTTTCTCCTTGCTTCAGCTATGAAGCATTCTTTGTGATAAGTCTTTTTTGACTCTTCACAAAACATAGGGAGACCATCCTTTTCGTGACATAAGCAGTAGTCACAAATGAATGTACCAGGGTTCACCTGATAAGAAGACATTAAAGAAGCTGTCTTACTTTCTTCCCAGTTTTTGATTTTCAAAACATTCATTTGTCTGGATTCGAAGTACTCTACTTCAGAATCTGTCTCAGACTCGGATGAATCTTCTTCTTTAGTCCAGGCAGAGTAAACTGACCTGTCGTCTTCTTCATCATCAGAATAGGCTATTTCGTAGCCCTTCATGTTTGCTGATTCTACTATATGCTCATATTCGTCAAAGAGAGCTTTAGTAGATCTTTTGCCCTTTTCCGGGCATTCATTGGCATAGTGCCCTTCAGCTTTACATAACCAACATCTGCAAGATTTCTTGCTGGGTTGTTGTTTATGCTGGTTAGTATTCTTCTTTTTCTTGAAGAATTTCTTTTTAGGATTTTCATCCTGTTGTTTCTTGTAATTGGAACTTTTCTTGAATTTCCAATCTCTTTTCTTATTACCCTTGTTGAATCTTTTGGGGTAATATTTTTCTTTTCTTTTTCTGTGGAATTTGGACTCATGACATCCCCAGTTAGTGGGTATATCCAATATTCCATAGCAGAAATTTTCAACTCCTTTGAGTTGTTTCTTGGCCATCTTAGCTCTAAGATTGGCTTTGCATTGTTCTTTTAGTAATTGCCGGATTCTGTCAGCAATTCCTCCAACTGAAAATCTTTCAATTGGTTTTTCAGCTATGCTTTCTCTCACAGCTGTTCTCCATGGTTCAGGGAGTTTTCTGTGCAACAGGTTGACTAGATCAGTATTCTCTAGTTCACCAATCGTACAGTAATATTCTTGAAATTCATTCAAGTATTCTTCAAAATATCTCATGTCACATATTTTTAGTGCATGGATATTGGATTTGGTCGTTTCTCTAGCCTTTTCACTGAAATTTGTAAGATCTCCGCAGAATTGATCATACATAGGTGCTGCAAAATCATAAGGAGATTTTGAATTTTTGATCTCTTCCAGCCATTCTTTTCCTCTGGCTGTTTCTTTGAAAGAGAAGTAAAACTTTTTAGCTACTCCAGTGAGTGTAGTTTCAAAGTATATCTGAAGATCTGGAGCTTCAAATTTTCCAAGAGTTAGAGCGGATGCCATCATCAGGCTGTCTACCCATTGGTCAAGAGTTTTTCTCTTGTCTAGAGCTTTGTCTAGATCTAGCCAGATACCATAGTTAGAAATTGGTACTCTGGGAATCTTGTCCTCTGGGACAAATCTTTGAGAATTTCTTTCTCCATTTCTACCCGTAGGGGCCTTCTGAACAGGGAGTTTGATTTTTCCCTTTTCTCTAATGATAACTGTTTTGGAACTGGAGCTATCTCCTTCTTCCATTTCAATATCCTGATAGGGAAGGAGTTTTCTTTCCTTTCCTGGTTTGAACCTTTTCATTTCTTCGATTAGTTTTTCTAATCGTTCAGGATTTTCGCAGGAGTCTGCTTCTTCATAGAGATCATAGAGCTTTTGTGCTCTAAGCATATCAACTGGTCTGTTTAGATCAGCTTCTAATTCTTCTTCAGATATTGGCTCTTCAATTATAGGTTTTGTTCCACTAGTACTGGCTTATTTAGTACTATAGCTTCTTCTGAGAAGATTTTTGTTTATCCTGATGTTCTCAGGACCGACATCACTTTTTCTGTGATTGTCAAAATTGAGACTGATTTCTCCAGTCTTTCTGCTTTCATAGACTTTTGCCTTCGCACTCTCTGGTGGTTTCTTCGGACCAGATAGTTTCCATTCAATGGGAAAAGTCACTTCATTCCAAGTAATTTTGTGAATTTGTTGTGAATGGTTCTTCTGATTGGTGAGAAATCCAGTAGTAAGACCTGGGATATTTGTTATCCGTGTCTTAGGAGCTACTGTAGTGCTCATCAACCTATAGTATATTCTGTATACTATTGCGAGTTCTTGCATATCTTCTTTCATGGATATGCCATCTGTCTTGACTCTCAGTCGTAGACAGTGAGCTGCATCTTTCAAGCTGGTAGTAAAGTTTGGGAAGCAGTTGAAATATGCTACTTGTTCACATAAAGATGCTTCAAGGGTTCCCAATAGACTAGCTTGAAAATCGTTTAGTCTATTGTCTTGTAAGACACATAGAACTGAACAGTTTATGCCTTCTCGAGCTAGCAGATTTATGCCTACTTGGACTGCTCCAATATGCATAAATTGGTATTTTTTTGCCTTAGCTCTGGCCACTTCTGCAGGGGTGATCATTAATAGATCAGTTTCTCCTCCTGAGGTGGCAGGGGTTGTAATTTCCAGTAGTTTAAAATGATGGCTATCCATCAGATCAAACGTTCCCCTTTTATAGATTTGTTTAAAATCTAACTTTGGGATTGAGGAGTTTTTTACCTCCTGTTCAATTTCGTTGTATTCAAATTCTTCAGCATTTAGGAGTTGTACTCCTTTCTTTTTCCCAAAGATGCTTAACATGTTAACATCTCGGGTTTCTTTCGGATTTTCATACCGAATACTAGTAGAACTAGTTGATGGATCCAGAAAAATCATGTTTGGAACAGGATTTTTGTCTGGTCTTTCTAATGGTTTGAATCCATTAGTTTTCTTTGATTTTACTGTAGGCACTTTCTTGTCCTTCAGTATATTTTTCATAGAATCCAGCGTTTTTTGCTGTTCATTGATTTTTCTACTAACACTCGTTAGCTTTTCTTCTTCCGTTTTTGGAAGTTCTTTGATATAATCCATTTTTTGCTCCAATTTTTCTAATCGAGCGATTATATCAGGTAAATTATCTAGATGATCTTGAGATCTAGATATTTCTTGTAACAGGGTCTGATGTTTCTCATCAGAGGATATTAATAGAGAATTCAACTTCTCTAATATTAATTCAGACATTGTCCCCATTGGGGATTCCCCTGTTGAGCTCTTTGCAAGCTCTGATACCAGTGATTTGCGGATCTAACCAATGCTCAAGTAGTCAAGAGGTCTTTGTTCCTCTTCAAGTACATATAAAAGATTATCAATATCTTCTTCTAATTTATAGATCCTGGTTTGGAGTCTATAAATAATATCCCAGTAGTTGGGAGTTTCTCTGTTAAGACTTTCTCTATAGTCTTTCAATTTTTTCAACTTTTCTCTTTCTGTTTTCAATTCTCTGCTAGTGCTTTTGCAAATAGCATTTAATTCAAGTCTGTCAACGATCGAAATTATGAATAGTAAAACTTAACTGCTTACCTTTGAGCATTGAGGATGAATAGACTGCAATCATATTATAACAAACAAATTCAAAATATGGGCCCACTATGTTTCCCTAGTAATAAGTGTAAAAGGAGTAAATCTGCGGTAGATTTGGGAGGTGAAGCAAAGGAAGAGATAAAGAGAGGCAAAAAGGTATCTTATGTGTAGGGTTTTAATTGGCTATGGGCAGCCCTTGCTGACCAGGGCTGGTTAGCGAAGTTTTTTCTTATAGATTATATACATTAGACAAATAAGAAGTTTTTTTTTTTTTTTTGAAGAATATATGTCGATATATATTAAAACTCAGGCCAGAAAGAATCATTACATATCCTACATCTACCATCTATAGGTAGATAAAGAGTTTGTGGTAGTAGCACAGTGATACATAGATTATGTCCGATCATTTGACAGTTTCATGCTCATACATGGAGCCTATAGACTATTAACTACTACATAGTAAATAGGCAGAGTAAACAAGACTCGATGACGCTCACTAAAAACCTAGAAGCATAGCTCCCTAACAAAGTAGAGAATTATTTAGAGAGAAAAAAAACCTAACTAATTAGAAGCCCAATGAGCTCCAAGAGAAAGAAGTCCAAGTCCAAGTCCAAGTCCAACAAAACAAATCTGGCCCAGACCTAATGGCCATCTCTGCACCCAGTCATCACCCGCTCAAGTCAAGGTCGCACTGATCCACTCCGGCACGACCTGCGCTACCTCGAGCCCGCCGCTCAAGATCCGCGTCGTCCAAGCTGACACTATCTCAGCGTCGCCACAGCTCGCCCTGCCACGATCCTCACCTCCTTAGTTCCGTGCTTCCAAGGTCCAGCGCCGCACAACACCACAAACCATGCTGGCACCAAACCGCATCACCACAAAAACACCACCGCAATGAATCAACGCCACCACGAACCGCCGCCATACACCACGGCCACAACGTCTCAAAGACAACCCACTAAAACCTGTCCCCAATTCAGTTTGGCCATCACTCCAACCCAAACAACTCCCTGTAAAACTCACCAAGCAATAGCATCTAATACCCATCCGGCAGCAAAACACGGGCGTGGCCATAGGCATGTCCTGACATCGAGGCACCGCGCGGACGAGATCGATCTCCCAACTGGATAGGTTCGCCACCGCCGCTTTACGGTTTCTCGAGAGAGAGTCTATGTAAACCTCAAATAATAGACAAATAAGAAGTTGTGATGCTACCACAGTGGTATATAGTCATAGGTCCACTCATTAAACTTGCTCACTTATTTCTATTAAGCCTACGACACTATGAGATTATTGAGATATAAACATAGTACATCTTAACAGTTTCCTTCTTTTTCTGAATTTTTAGTTTCATTTATTATTTTGCTATTTGCCATAGTATCCTTTTACATATTAAAAATTATTTTAAATTAACTTATAGTCTAAGAATATTTATGTTATTTCACACCCACTTTGGCAACCAAAGTGGGTTAGTATAGATTATGTGAATTGAAAATAAAAATTTATATTTACTTACATGACATGACATCTAAAATTAATATCATAAATCTTAGGCCTCACTAAGGCCCTCTATAATTGTTCTTCCATCTTTTTATGGAGGTTGAGGGCTTCTGTTGGGATGGCAATGTTGTGGTAGTCTAGGAATTGGTGTTGGCCACAATGGGAGCACAAGTGGGAAATAGACGGGGCTGGAAATAATTCCACCCTTTTCGGTCATCTTCGACCACTCTTTTGTATGAATGTCACACTTGACTATGGCTATGTTTGGTATAGCTGTGCTTTGAAGAAAAGCTGGCTTCTGCTTATTTCTGAGAATAAGTTGCTGAAAAAATGAACGAGTGATTGACCAAAAATAAAAATGAACAAGTGGGAAATAGACGGGGTTGGAAATAATTCCACCCCTTTTCGGTCATCTTCTACCACTCTTTTGTATGAATGTCGCACTTGACTATGGCTATGTTTGGTATAGCTGTACTTTGAAGAAAAGCTGGATTCTGCTTATTTCTGAGAATAAGTGGCTGAAAAATGAACGAGTGATTGACCAAAAATAAAAATGAACAAGTGCGTAACATTGCATGTCTTTTGAATTTGAGGGATTTTGGTGTGAAGATAGAATAAGACAGTTGAATTTGTATTAGAGAATAGGAAAGAAAATTGCAAAAGAAGGTTAGTTAAGACATTTTACCAAAATAAATATGAATTTAAAAAATAAAAATGGGAAAAGATGTGCAAATAGAGATTTAAGGTGTGTTAATAGCGACATCCTTTGACTATTGTAGTTTTTTTTTTTTAGCAAGATCGACCATTTAGTCAAAACTAAAGTTTGAAATCATTTTTGCACTAAACTACACATAAAAAAAACTCACAAACCCAACCCACCTTGCGATCTGTTTTGCAATAAAATCCAACATGGTCATGTATTCACCATTTGATCATAAATCAACACAATGGTGCCCAAGTATACATCTTAGTGATAATAATCTCTCTATACCATATCCTTTCTCCCAAAGTCCAAAAATAAACAGGGATAATCAAAGGGCTAAAGCTTGGGGAGCCTAACCCAATTCAATTCAAGCCTGTTAAAGATGATTCGGGTTGAGCCCGACCCGGCCATTAAAGACTCCAGTCAAAACTTATCGAACATGTTAAAATTATAAGGAGAAATAATAATAATACCTAAAATTTATACTTTTGCGAAAACGGAAACTTGAGCAAAAATCAGTCTTTGAAGAAATAGTCCTACTCTTGAAGATGAAGAAACCAGGGTATTGTGTACGTCTTAATGGAAAACGTGGTCCCTAGGCATGAACTCGACGAGAATAAAGCACCGGCGGAAATGAAGCGTCGGCAGAATTGGTACCAGTAGAGAATGTGATAAATCAGATGGCGGATGTTGCACTTGAAGCTCAACCTCAAGAAAATGAGGAGCTTCCATCCGGAGGCAGAAAAGGATCCGAATCTCAACCCACCGATCCAAGAAGCTCATGGAGAATTCTTGCTTTCGTTTCAGTCTTCGTCGTTTGCTCCAAGATTCAAAAAGGTGAATGTGATTCGTCCTCCACCCGTTCCGATCAACATCGGCCCTCTAGTGTTTCTCGTCACTGTGGAGTTCTTGCTTTCGTTTCTATCGCCACCATTTTCTCTGAGAGAAATCGTAAAGCTAAATTTGGTTCGTCCTCCACCAGTTCCTTTCAACATCGGCCCTCTAGCCGCTGGAGAGTTCCTCTTAATTCCTTTTGAGTCACTGTCGTTTGCTCCAAGAATCAGAAAGCTCAATGTCGTTCGTCTGCCAGTCCTATCAACATTGAACCTTCGATTCTTGATGGCGGCGATGTTGTTGAAGCAGATCCTCATGTGCTTGACGCCGCCTTGAATGTCGAGCCTCCTCTCTTGCCAATTCAGTTGAAGCCGACGCCTCCTATGCAGCTTCTTGAACGGCGTAGTTGAGCCTCCTGTGGTTGAAGCCGATATGTCTAATGCAATTGCTTCTTTGAACGACGTCATGGAACCTCTTGTGGTTGATGTTGGTCCCTTTAACGTAGCTGCTTCTTTGAACGATGTTGTTGCGCCTCAAGGTTTGCCAGTATCCCCCCCCCCCGGCCCCTGGTTTGTGTGTCATCCATTTGAATTCCTTATGCATGCAATAGATGATCCCAATCTCTCTTTAATTATGGCAAGGATCGATGACTTCACTTTCCAAGTGTTTGACCATGAGACCCTGGCAACCTATTTTGGCCCATAAATAATGCAATTCTATTTTGATTGCAAAATATATGCAAGTGTTGAATTTTGATCATATTTTCCATATATGGCTGGTTATTTTAATTCCATTGCAAATAAATTAATCGTTGTTTTTTCTCTTGGAAGGTAGATATTTCCAAAGGTTATGATAGACTTAGCTGGAAATTTATAGAATATGTTTTATATTAAACTCTTCTTCCTCAACGTTTAATCAAGTTTATTATGAGCTGTATTTCCTCCACTAGCTTTCAGATATGCTTTAATGGTGAGCTCACTGATTCTTTTCATGCTCAAAGAGGTATCAGACAAGATGATCCTCTATCACCATACATTTTAGTTTTGTGTATGGAAAAACCATCCCACTTAATTCAATCGGCTGTTAATGTTGGGGATTGGAAAACTGTGAGAGCTTCCCAATCTGGACCTCAAATTTCCCATTTATTCTTTGCGGATGATCTCATGCTTTTCTCTAAAGCTACTCTTGAACAAGCCTGCATCCTAAGCAATGCCTTGATATTTTCTGCTCGTTATTTGGTCAAGCAGTGAGTTACGAGAAATCTCTTATTTTCTGTTATCCTAATACTAATGATGACACTACTACTGATATCAGTTCCATTTGTGGATCTCCTCTCACTTCTGATTTGAAAAAACACCTAGGTATGCCCCTCATTCACTCAAGAGTCAATAAATATACATATGTCAGTATTCTTGACAAGGTTCAAAGTAGACTTTCGGGTTGAGCTTTTTTTTAATTTTTTTTTAGGAGAAACGAAAACACTCTTAGAGTGATGCTGCCGCAAGCCCAGAAGCTTCATCCTGCACGCCTGTCATACCTTGGAAGTTAGGGGAAAACTTGAGAAACCAGGGAACCAAAAGGGTAGGTTGTAAAGGATAGAGATGGAGAAGTGATGATGATGCATAATTGGAACAGGGAGTGAAGAGATGGGGAAATTGGAACGAGGAGTAAAGAGATCGGGACATTGAACACAATAGCCTTGTGGCACCAACGGAAAACACGAGAGTAGAGACTACTTTCGGGTTGAGCTTAGTTGGTCGGTTAACTCTAATTCAATATGTGACTGCTGTTATTCCTAATTATGCCATGCAAACTGCTAGACTACCTATGTCAATATGTGAGGATTTGGACAAAATAAATAGAAATTTTCTTTGGGGTGATTTGGAGAGCAAGAAAAAGGTGAATCTTGTAAATTGAGATATTGTTTGCTTGCCTAAATCTCTTGGAGTCAAAAAGGCTACTGATATGAATCAGGCAATGCTAGCTAAGGCTGGATGGAGGATCTTTCAAAATGACACTGGTTTGTGGGCCTCAATTTATGGAGAAAAGTACTTGAAACATGATAATCTCTTTGATAAGAACTACCACTATCCAAAGGATTGTTCCAGTATATGAAAAAGTGTTTCCCATGGAGCCGATTTGTTGAAACAAGGACTTATATGGAGAGTTGGAGATGGTAAGAAAATTAAATTCTGGGCTAATATTTGGCTATCTTCTCTACCACTCATACATTATGCTCTTTGTTAATGTAAGTGACTTAGGGGTCTAATTAACGTTAAAGAAAGAGAGAGAGAGAGTAAGAGAGACACAAGAAGTATAGTGGTTCGTCTCCCGCCTTAGCGGGAGACTACGTCCACTTGAATATTGCACTACGTGTTTGGGCCTTGCGGCCCAACATGATTACAAAAGCAAGTTGTAATGAGATGATCTTTCTAAGTGGGAGGAGGGGTCCCTTTTATAGGTAAGGGAACCCCTCTCATTTACATTGAGCACATGGAGGGCAATAGACCTATTGGGGGTTAATAGAGGTTTATTACCTCTCTATTGGAGGGCACTAGAGGTTTATTGGGGAGCAATAAACCTTTCCGGCGACCTATGAGAAGTCCGGTGGGTGGCAGCCGGTGACCGGACTTCAGCAAAGTCTCCTATGACTTCTCTCTCTCTCTCTCTCTCTCTCTCTCTCTCTATGTAACAAAGGGGTGAGGGTAAAATAGTCTCAAAAAACAAAAACAAAAAACTTAATGGGGTATTAGGGAAACCTCCTTAGAGTGTTTTGGGTAAGGGAGAAGTAAAAAAACTTAATGGGATAAGTGAGAAAAAAATCTTTAGAATTGGGGTAAATTGACGAAAACCATTTTAATATTTAAATAACAGTACAAAAAATTTAGTTATGATGAGCAAGCACTCCTCTTAACTATATTACTAGACTCCAAACACACCCTATGGGTGTGGGGTGTGGGGTGTGGATAATTACGTGGGAAGTTATTTCACAGAACGTGGAGAAAATTGCTGCACATATTTTGTTTTTGATTTTTGATTTTTTTGTTAAATTTCTTTTGTTTTTCTTTTATTTCTGAATTGACCATTTTGTCTTTCTCAAATATTTCAGTTCAAATGTTTTTTAATATTTTAGGGATATTCTGGTAAAATTTTTCTGTTTTGGCTGACAAACTCTTTTCTCTTAATAATAGTATAGATAAATGAAACCACATTCTAACCAGAAATGAAAAATCAAACTCTTCTCATCGTCAATGAGAAGAGTTTGATTTTTCATAGTGTTTGGACCCAAAATGAACATTTTGGCCTGACAAGGCACGTCTTGGAGAAATTGAGCCAATGTCAGTGGCTCAAGCTATATATTGTCGACAAGTTCGAAATATATATTTAGAGGCTAAATAAAGCCTACTATGAAAGCATGGAAGCATGAAAACATGAAAAGTCAACTTTAGCACATTTTCCTACTTCGGCCAGGAGAAATCGAGCTAAACAAGGAAGGAGGGGCGGCAGACTGACCAAATGAACTTGAAATGAGCTGAAACTCTGCAGATCCATTCTAGACAGCCCAAGGATCATTTCTTATGAAGAGTGCCAGAGCTTTTTTTGAGTTGAAGGCCTTCAAACAATCAGCCCAATTTTCTATAGAAGCAAAACTGGAAAACTGGACCTGTAAGAGATCCAGCAGCATTTCCAGCCCAACCGCATGGAATAAAGCTCTGAAAATTTGTCAGGATGATCTACACTCATAGTGGAACATTTTATATGAAGAAGTCGAAGGCATATAATGAAGTCTTGTTGGAGAAATAATTGAAGGAATAAAGGGGCAGAAACTGACCTAAAACCAGCTCAATATTCACATGTTCATGTTTCCTACCCACATGAAGAAAGCTAGATGCTTTTCTCTTTTTCCTTGGATATATTTTTCTTCTACAATCTCTTTAATAGATCATCACCACTTCCATGTTGCTGCACCTTCATGCTTTGCTTTCATTTCATCTTTTCTCTATCTTTTCCATATTTTACAAGTGAACTTAGATCTACTTTCATTATTTTTCTTCCACTCATCATTTCACTCTTCTTTTTCTTCCCTATATAAACACCTTCTCCTCTCATTCTAAAACACACATTCACAACACAACATCAAAACATCTCTAAGATGATCTAAGTTCTCTCTAGAGCAAACCTCTCTAAGAGCAACTCCTCTCCCTCTCTTTCTCTTTCTCTTACCGGTGATCACACTCCTAGTCCTAGTCTTCTCAGATGCCGACTTTCAGTGCCACCAAACCCTCTGTCAACGTGCTTCGGTCCTAGTCTCCTCGGGAGCCGACGGTAGTGCCGCGACCACAACGGTTACAGAACCAGCCAAGCAAGGGTAACGCCCTAGCAACCCAGCCAAGCTAAAGTCACGCTTTAGCAAGATCTCAACATTTCCCGGTGATGTCGCTCTGCTCGATCTACAATATTGAGTATCGATTGTGTTAACAAGAAGAAACTTCAGCAAAGTCCTCACCACGAGGCAGAAAGAATCCCACGACGAGGTTGGTGCTCTCCTCGTCTACAATCGCTTGATAGAAGTCAGGTCAAGGGACACCCCCGACGACCGCACCCGAACGGTGCTGGCACGCCCGCGCAAGAAAAGAGACTGTTGACCAGCTGCAGCAAAATTGGAGCCAAACATTTTGGCACGCCCAGTGGGACTACATCAGAGTCTTTTCTCTTGAAGCACATTCAACCACCGGGCTTCAAAACAAACATTTTGGCACGCCCAGTGGGACTACATCAGAGTCTTTTCTCTTGAAGCACATTCAACCACCGGGCTTCAAAACAAACATTTTGGCACGCCCAGTGGGACAAGGTTAGAATTTTTTTTCTTTTCTTGAAGACATTCAACCACCGGGCTTCAAAACAAACATTTTGGCACGCCCAGTGGGACCTACTGTAGAAGTTTTTCTCCTGAAGCACATTCAACCACCGGGCTTCAAAACAAACATTTTGGCACGCCCAGTGGGACTACATCAGAGTCTTTTTGTGTTCACCATCATTGGGATGCCAGAGGAAAATCTTTACCAAAAGAAATTCCTGAAGTCATGGCGACGATAGAAGGCTATGTGCCCATTCCCATTCCGGAGAATGCGAGCATAGAGGAGCGACTTGCTATCTTTCAACAGAACACTGCTTTGTATTATGCGAATTTGAAAAAGGTCCTGGTGGCGCAGCAGAAGAGGATGGATGAACTTTTCCAATCAGCCCAACAAGATTCGTGGCAGACTTGGGAGCAGCTGGCCGACGTGACCCAACCAGCCCAAGAAAACCACCAGCAGTCGATGAATGTCGTCGCGACCCAGCACAAACAGACCTCATCAGAGTTCGCGACCTTACGCGAGGAAGGTTCCAGCTTGGCTAATTCGCAGCAAGGCAAATTGGAACATCAAGAAGCTGCTCGCGAAGAGGTCATTTCTGAGACTAACTTGCCTATAGGTGGCAATCAACCTAAGAGTCTCACTGTTGAGTCACAGCCTTACACAGAGGTTGTGCATGGAGAAGACGGTCCACAAGAATGTTTTTCTGACAATGAAATTGTCTCTGAACAAATATGTGATTTCTCCACTGATCAAGCCAAATATGTGGCCACTGATCAGATGCATGGGGGGCAAGATATGGCCCATGATCATCCCTTTGATCAAAAGAAGCAAGTTCATGATCATTTTAATTGTGGCTCTGCTACTGGACGTCTTGTTGAAGGTGATCAAAATCAGAGCCAACTTAATTATCAATTAAGTTGTGGTCTACAGAAGCCAATTTGTGGCTTTATTAATCAATTCAACTTGAAGTTCTTCATATATTCTTCAAGGCCAAGCGGTGGCTTTGATATATGTGGAGGGCACATCTACAACCCACGTTGCATGAATGGCCAGAACAATTATTCTAGTGGCCAAGTTGTCCTACGCAACTGTAAATTTGAGTATCATCAATACAAGTTAACTCTTGTTTACAATTATCCAGCAAGTGAAGCTCTTGATGTGGAGAATTCAGACCAGCAAGTGGTCGTCTATAATGGCCAATCTGTGGCTAATCCTGAAGACACCATGTTCTATGACATGGTAGTTGGCAACAAAGCCGATCTTGGAACATCTTCATCGCCAAAAGTGCAATTGAAGATCATGTTTCGCCAACCAACAAAGATACTTTGGGGGGCAAGATTACCCCTCTCACGAGCCAAATTCCTCCAAATTCTTCAACGAGAAGTATCTTTGTTCTTTTCCTACAAGCTCTCACAGGAGGAATTTTTACCCTACAAATTTTGATACACCGGAGCTTGGAGTGAAGCATAGATGGCCTCCCCCGTGGCCTTCTAGAGGTTAGCCAAATATAGTGCTGCTAAATTCTTTCTTTGTTTTTAAATTTCCTGTCAATTTTCAGTTTTCATTTTTGTTTTCGTCATTTGTGAATCATAACGGAATAGGTGAAGTCTCTTTTGTTACTATTGGCCTAAACTCCTTATTGGTGCCTAGTTCAGGTCCCTTAAGGTTAAGGGCGGCTTTTATTAACACTTGTTGAACTGTCTTCACACTTATGACATTTCTCATCTTAGTAAGTATAGCCTATGTGAAATGGTGTCTAGAAATGGGACAACGTTCATGACAGGTTCTTGAATCCAGAAGTGCGTGCAAATGGGCCTAAACCACTATGTGGGAGTAGCTCATGCCAAAATGGATTATCCCTCTCTTGTTCGCCCTCCCCCACCTGGCCATTTCAGTAAGGTTGCCCAAAGGATTTGAAAGAAAATTTGTGTCTAGACGAATATACTTGGGCCGCATGTCTAAACCTTGATTCACAATGTCTTATTAAAATAAATAAAATAAAATAAAATACAAAAATACAAAAAGAGTTTCAAATTTGTGCGCCGCGGAGGATGCAAAAAATTGTGTTCTTGCCTAATAGTGGCTGGAACTTGCTAATATACTTAAGAGGCCATTAGTATTGGTCTGGGCACATATACAAGAGGCATTTAATATGCCTAGTATGGTATTAGCAGTGGAGGAGGTCAAATCAATATTTTTGCCAATAATTGTGGCGAAAGCTGGGTTGCGAATTGTTGGCAGCGAAGTGGTTTTAATTACATGGCCTCGCAAAGGATGGTTCGCGAAGGAACACTGGCGATTAATATATGTATGCTCACTATGTATAATTAAGAGGGAGAGAGGCCACTGTTCAAGTAATTTTAGTCAAGCCAATACAAGTGGCTTTGGAGCAACGACATTATAAGAGCAGTGCTGATTCAAGACCTCTTTAGTCAAGACGAGGACCTTTGACTTCGAGGTCTGGGGGGCAATGTTTGGACCCAAAATGAACATTTTGGCCTGACAAGGCACGTCTTGGAGAAATTGAGCCAATGTCAGTGGCTCAAGCTATATATTGTCGACAAGTTCGAAATATATATTTAGAGGCTAAATAAAGCCTACTATGAAAGCATGGAAGCATGAAAACATGAAAAGTCAACTTTAGCACATTTTCCTACTTCGACTAGGAGAAATCGAGCTAAACAAGGAAGGAGGGGCGGCAGACTGACCAAATGAACTTGAAATGAGCTGAAACTCTGCAGATCCATTCTAGACAGCCCAAGGATCATTTCTTATGAAGAGTGCCAGAGCTTTTTTTGAGTTGAAGGCCTTCAAACAATCAGCCCAATTTTCTACAGAAGCAAAACTGGAAAACTGGACCTGTAAGAGATCCAGCAGCATTTCCAGCCCAACCGCATGGAATAAAGCTCTGAAAATTTGTCAGGATGATCTACACTCATAGTGGAACATTTTATATGAAGAAGTCGAAGGCATATAATGAAGTCTTGTTGGAGAAATAATTGAAGGAATAAAGGGGCAGAAACTGACCTAAAACCAGCTCAATATTCACATGTTCATGTTTCCTACCCACATGAAGAAAGCTAGATGCTTTTCTCTTTTTCCTTGGATATATTTTTCTTCTACAATCTCTTTAATAGATCATCACCACTTCCATGTTGCTGCACCTTCATGCTTTGCTTTCATTTCATCTTTTCTCTATCTTTTCCATATTTTACAAGTGAACTTAGATCTACTTTCATTATTTTTCTTCCACTCATCATTTCACTCTTCTTTTTCTTCCCTATATAAACACCTTCTCCTCTCATTCTAAAACACACATTCACAACACAACATCAAAACATCTCTAAGATGATCTAAGTTCTCTCTAGAGCAAACCTCTCTAAGAGCAACTCCTCTCCCTCTCTTTCTCTTTCTCTTACCGGTGATCACACTCCTAGTCCTAGTCTTCTCAGAAGCCGACTTTCAGTGCCACCAAACCCTCTGTCAACGTGCTTCGGTCCTAGTCTCCTCGGGAGCCGACGGTAGTGCCGCGACCACAACGGTTACAGAACCAGCCAAGCAAGGGTAACGCCCTAGCAACCCAGCCAAGCTAAAGTCACGCTTTAGCAAGATCTCAACATTTCCCGGTGATGTCGCTCTGCTCGATCTACAATATTGAGTATCGATTGTGTTAACAAGAAGAAACTTCAGCAAAGTCCTCACCACGAGGCAGAAAGAATCCCACGACGAGGTTGGTGCTCTCCTCGTCTACAATCGCTTGATAGAAGTCAGGTCAAGGGACACCCCCGACGACCGCACTCGAACGGTGCTGGCACGCCCGCGCAAGAAAAGAGACTGTTGACCAGCTGCAGCAAAATTGGAGCCAAACACATAGACAATCTTCTATTCTGCGGTCTAGAGGTCGTTCCTGTTCTGGAGTACTTAGGTCAGCAGTGGTGGTGAAATTGTCTAGCGGTGGCATACTGGCATAGACAATCATCCTTGGCCTTCTAGTGGGATTGTTCCTATCTGATCTCGAGTCGGAGGTGATGGCGATTTGGAGCATTTGTGGATTGACGGTGTTGACATTAAGGTGGCCATGGTCTTGGGTTTAATTTTAGTCTCAGGTCTGATGGTCCAGCATTTCTTTTTGGTCGGGTTCGAAGTCACAACTAGTGTATACTTGGTCGATCAAAGGCAGGTCAGGAGGACTCTGGGTGGCGAGTTAGTGTTGACAAAGTTGTGTATCAAGGATTCACTGCGCCTGCGCATCTTGTCTTTGCCTTTTAATTGTGGTGCAAGTTAAGTCTGTAGTTGAGTCGGGGCCTTGTTGGCTCCGTTAGTCTGTCATTATGGAGTTCCAGTGTTAAGTCCAGTGGCCATTTCTATGTTTGAGATGATGCCAAAACTCATTGTATCCAGTTCATTATTAATGAAGTTTCTTCTTGATAAAAAAAAAAAAAAAAACTCTTCTCATCGTCAATGAACATAAGTTTTTAATTAATTGCTTTGCATCTGCAAACTTTAAACTCCAGTCTTCTTAGCAACCGTCGACCATGTCCTTGTATGAATATTGCACTTAAGAATGTCTCCATCTCTTTCCAGATACAAAATATCATCATTATCTGGGTCGAAACCTATAATTGAGACCGTCGTATCATGGTTTGTAATAATTTCTTCATTCAGTGAATAAACCCTCATCTGATCCAGACATAATTTGACAACTCCTTCATGGATTTCTTCATCATTCAAGTCCACAACAGATAGAGTACGCGTTTCACTATCATACTCGATTATCCGCATACACCCTTTGTACACTCCTAGATGCGAAAATTGTAGATCCTCATCCTCTCCTAATGCTATGAAACAAAATTTGTTGTGATCAATAATATCACCACCATTAGCATTAGTACTGCTGCTGCTGCTGCTAGTACTAGACAAACTAGCATTGTTGCTGCTGTTGATTGTGAACGGATTCAATCCAAAGAGAAAATTCTCTTCATAAACTTCAACACTACCCCAATATATATATCATCCCATTGTTAGGATAGCTTACGTAATAATCAATGATATGAAAACAAAAGGGTGACAGGGATGATACGTACAATTGTCTCTATCCATTCACCGGTCTCAGAAGAGAAGATCTGCACTTTAAATTCATTGTAAAGTACTATGCTCCCCTGATCGTCAGGACAAATTAATCTCAGTATCTCACCACCCTGCACCTATACTCTGCATTAAGATGGATGATACTTCCTCCCTGATCGCCTGTTGACCTACAGTTATAGTAGGGAAGATCGCAGATGAATCCCACTGATGTGTACTTGTAGACCTCAGGAGGTGGAGGAAGAGGAACCCATCGGACTGTGGATGGATTGCAGATGTAGTAATCGCGTTGATCAATACTACTTGCAGTGCACAGAATTAAGTCATTATAACTGCCTAGAATAACTGGTTTTCTTTTCAAACCGTGAAAGCTCTATGAGTCTATCGAACAATGGAGTTAGCGGCTTGGTGGAAGATGACAATCTGCCGATGAATTCCGTTCCACTATGGTCCAGCAGAGAATGTTTAATTGGTGATTGCTTATCACTTTTGAGACGCACAAAGCCGCCAATAAAAGAAGGCTCAGACATGGGATTGCACCAACGCTTGGAGACACGCTTGCATTGAGCAACAAACTTATAGCACGCAAGTCGATTAAGGATTTCAATCAACCATCGATCAGGGAGATCATCAATACTATTATTCACCAATTTTAGTGCTGCTGATCTCACATCCACAGCAGCTCCTTCTTGTTCTGGAGCAGGAGGGAGGTTAAGATCAAAATCATGCCGTCTTCGATTCTGAACCGTTCTGGTGATGATGATCTTTTCAAGTGTTGAATATGATCAGAGGCCATTGGTGCTCCAACTGTAGCTTATTGTTCTTGTGTAAAACTAATCGATATCTAATATATAGACACATGATGTAATTAGGTAAGACGGCTGACTACTATGTATATAGGACCCTATATTGTATAGCTAGGGTTTACAGAATAAACCCGAAATCTTGTGTTAACTTGGATTTATACTACTTTTTAAATCCGAGTGTATATAGGAAAGTTATTAGATTCTTAACTTTTGATATTGTATCTAATTCATAATACCTGTATTTGTGATTCTTGAATTATTTTCTACTACAGGGGCTTTATTGTGCCACTTGTGATTGGTGCTGATGTGTGAAGGCAACAAACCAATTACTCGCGTAGGGGTGACCAGAACAAGTTGTGCTTGAAAATCCAACACTGGCACCTCAACAGTCAACAGCCACAAGAGACCCTTCTGAAAGATGATCATTACTCATTTACTGTGTATTGGGTAACTTTGTTGCATGTAAGAAACTATATACGTGACCCTTCGAAGCCCTTTCTTCGATTCTTTCGGTGCTGATCAACCTGACATATGCTTGATCAATGTCCAAGTTTAGTTCAGGTTCTCCCCGGGGAATAGCTTCATTCTGATCTTCCTCATGTGCAATGCTTGGCTTCTCAGTCCAGGCTTTTGTTAATGGGGCACTTCACTGGCTGGCTCCTCCATCATGTAGATGACGAATTTAACTATTTCGTTTTGAACATTTAAAATTTTAAATGATGGATATTTAAACATACGTTATTCAGATTCACTTGGATAAGCTTCTATGACTAGTGCTTTCCTAACCTCCAAAATCGTAGTAAAACAATGAAACAAAAGCAGTAGTCAATGTTTAGCTGGTTTTATCGGAATTCTCGTGAGCAGACAGTCGACTCCAAAACAAACACAGTCCAGTGTTCTTGCCCAAATCACATTTGAGAGATAAAAATAATTGATCAACAGTGCAAGTTCTGTTTGAAAGGAGTAGTTAGTGTAGACACACTGAGTAGGAGTAAAGAATTAATTCAATCAGAAACTCTAACAAAGGCATTTACCATACTGCTGTTGGCATTGTTGTGACTTGTGTCAGTTTGAAGCGAAAGTGAAAACCCTGTCTAGGAAAAGATTGGCTAAAGCTACAATTCACGAACACATTAGGTAACATCAAAATTGGATATTGGGAATATATAATGACACTATATTGCCTGAAAAGGAGTCAACCAACCCAATAGAAATGGGCAAGTGCTTCGATGGAGTAGCAAAATTGGCGGGTAGTCACTTGTGTTTTTGAACAGTTGCTGGATCTGAATATTAGTTCCCATCTTGCTGGATCAGACAAATGAAGACTATCTTTTATGTACAAAATTGCAGTCGAGGATGTTCAGAATTACTGGGACTCAATTAGTTCACTACCTATCTCCACCCTCAACCTCGTCTTGATCCTCCAACTGAGTCTCTTCTTTGTTGCTTAAATCTTCGTGATCTCCATTATTTTTCCTGAAAAATAATCCAGATGAGGTGGAGTCATCCTCGTCTAAAGCTTCCTCATTCTCCTTGTCTTTTGTCTGCAATGTCAAATCATTCTCCATCCAAGCTGGACAAAAGTGCACAATTCCAAGAGCAGCAATAACTTGGGAGTGACTAGGAGTTGACGTTGAAGCATTGATGGATTTTCCAGCATAATCACGCCTCAAGCAAGAACATTCAGGGACTGGATGAGAGATAAAAGACTTTGATTTGGATATTGTGGAGGCTTCTAATAACCCATCAACCAATCTCTTTCTCAAATGCTTGCGCACAGACATCAGCCAAGTATGGTTTGCATGGTAGAGGTGGTCACTGATTTCTTCCAAGAGCCTGACGACTTCTTTTCTGTGTTCACAATAACAATGAAAGAAGTTAGAGAAAATAAAGCAAATCATCATCTTCTTATGTGCATATCTCTACTACTTTTAGACTTAGCTGTGAACTAATCACAAATGTTAAAGAAAAGTAAATCTTCATCAAGCAAGCAACCCGAGATAATTTTCTTTTCCTCCTAAATCTTATGTATCCAGAAATTCTTTTGTGTTAGTTAATGATTACAGATTCAGGTTATCCCAACTCACAGCTATCAAAAATAAGGAAAAAAATAGCACCAAGTATATATTGTGCCACAAGATAAGATTTGCTGTCTAGGAGCTAAAAGCCCCCCCCCCAACCCCCAAAGGACATCAAAATAATTTGTTTCCATTAGCATATCAAGCTTTCAAAGATTAAGTAACAAGAAACTACAATGCATTTGATTTGAAGACCTTCACCACGAATAGGCTAACAGCAGTTAACAAATCTCAAATTCTACCTGTTCAATCTGATTCAAGAAAAAAAAATTTGTATGATAATATTTACATAGTTTACTCATTGTGTGCATGTGCATGCAAACATATTCAGACATAGAAAAGTTACCTGTCTGGCCTGTATGTTTTTGATGCAGCTGACTGATAGAGTCTATGTCCCATTACTAAGCTTGCAAAATTTGGGTGTCCCTTACCATCACGATCAAATCCAGGGATAAATACATCAGCTTCAACGCATATCACGTAATCAATTGCTTCCCACAGTAGTTTATGAGCGTTTGTCCTCAATTCCATAACTGTACTATCAGGCTCATTATCACTCTCAGCTACCCAGCCCCACCAACCTTCAATGTTATATGATTTAGGCCTGGCTGGAGGCGGTGGAAGTGGGCGAGGACGTGGCCCTGCTGTTTTCCATGCTTCAACCTTCATCTCTTCCTCGACTGTAGGTGGACTCCTGGGATTACTTTCAAAGAGGTTAGCCTCACGACCATAAATCCTACTAAGCTCCCAGAGAATGCTGAGGGAGGTCCTATCAACAACATTTTCAAACATCGCACGAAGAGGGATCAATGTCCTTTGGCCACCAAAGATTTCTCCACCAGACACATATATTATTGTGTCCCACAAGTATCCATATGCACGAAGAATAATACCAATCTGTAACAAAGGATAGCGGTAAATTTCTTTGCTACTTATACTAGTAAAGTATAGGATCAACTTAACAATGTTCACTTCATCCCTAGGATGAGTGATGAACGTCTCTTTTGTTTTGTGCCTAATTAGTATCTTACCTCTTCCGGCATTAGTGGGCAAGAACCTTTAAGTCGTTGTTTTGCAGAATTCACCGAAAGATTCCCCTTGACAATCCCACGTTTTATCATCCACTGTCTTTTGTGCTGAATGAGTTCAGTGTGTACATCCTTGGAAAAAGAATCAAGACACATAAGCAAATCAAATGCTGTGAAGCGTACCACAGATTTAAAGTTATTGTGTGGTCAAGGATTGAAGTAAATACCTGGAAGAGTTCGGCACAACCATGATATGCCAAAGCATCTCTGGTCATTCCAGGGTCAAATGCTACAAATGGCTGTCCAGGGGCCCGTAATCTAAAGCAGCAGTAAATAGATGTTGAGAGAGAGAGAGAGAGAGAGAGAGAGAGAGAGAGAGAGAGAGAGAGAGAATGACAACTAGTAACTGACCTGTGTAAAATTTTGGTAGCAAGTTCCTGGACCTCCTGCCGGAACCGAAGTGCATGAAAAGCAACCCTACATCTCAGCCTCTGGTACTCTTCAAGATCTGGTGGCAGGATAGCCTGCATTGCACCCACAAAAGGTAGTAAAACATCAAAATGAAAAGAGTTATTACTGGTAGCAACTATAGCGAAAACCACAAACACAGAAGACTCAAGGTGGCAGACTCAAGTTATGGTACAGTACAAAAGAAAGAACAGTCATAGTTACCTGCAAGCATCCACCGTCAGACACAACTAGTTCAACTACTGAATGCTTCTTTAAAACTGGAAGAACGCGGTGCTTATAGTAGTATGGTGAAGCAGAGTAAGGCACTTTAAACGAGGGAATATTCTTTTTCTTCCTTTGCCCTTTGAGATTTTTAGGGAGGGTTTTCACAACTTTGATGTCTTTTGATAATGCTGCCATGAATTGGTCTTCATTGTAGAGATAGGCAAAACTCTTAAACTGAGAGCTACATAAGAACATAAGATATAATAAATCAACAGAGAACAGTCACTGAAGAAATCTGAGGTAATGAATAATTAAAGATTGTAATGAAAGGTAACCTGATGCCCTTGCTGCTTGTGGTTGATTGGAGCTCAGGAATAACTAATGTTGCATTAAGAAACCGAGAAATCACAACTACATCACATATCTGAAAAATCAATAAAACGCTGCAGCTGTAAACTCATACAACATTTGAATATTATGGCACATAAGCTATTCAAACATTACCACCCTTACCGAATTCCTGATCTCATGAAACCCGCCTTGTATCCTCACAAAGATAAAACCATTGGTATCTGAATTGGGATCTGTAAAATACAAACTACATTAATAATTTTCGATTATGCAGGTAATCAAACTGTAGAAAATGTGTTAGGTATCTTCAATCCCTACCCAAGGTCAAAATGTTACGTTGGCTACAAAGATAAACAAACATTTTGAGCCCAAATTTTGAGGTTTCAATAACTAAATTTTAGATTTTGGGGATGTAGTTAAAAGAACTGTTAGAATATCACTGGTCAGGTTACACCGAGGATCCCAATAATTCTAGCAAACCTACAATCCCATAACACTCTCCGAAAGTAAGATCAAAAGAAAAAGAAAACCAGTGTCATCATCAACTTTCCAGTAGAATTAATTTTACAAAAGAAATCCTTTTTGACCAAGCATAAACTAAATTAACCTCTACAGCATTGAACCAATACAGAAATTACTAGGAAGATGAAATTGTGGCCTAACCGGAATAATATCCTCTGGGATTTGCATCAGGATGCAATGATTCGAGAGGCCTTACCGGACCCCATAGCCTTCTATACATTGCACTCTGCACTCCATAGAAGCAGTCATAATTAGTACACAGCAAATAGATAGAGTGAAACTATACAGACCACAAGCCACATAGTATCCAAAAGCTTCCAAATTAACTGGGAAAATTAATGGATAAAAAACCACAAAAGGGATCCAAACTAATTCACATACTCAAACTCAGCTCATTACACAAGACCAACAAAATAATTAAATGCATTCTGTCTGAGTTTTTCCTAACAACCAAAAAAGACCAACATTGCACGCAAAACCAATGATGATTGCTTCACTGTTAAACTCCATAGCACTTAAAACCCAGAAAGAGAAAGCACTTTGCGCCAATAAAGCAAATCAATTATGGACAAAAACACAATCTTTATAAGAAAATTCCAGTACAAGACACATGAACACACAGCAAGATGAGATCTTTATGGGAATAGAGTAATTACAGTCTTGGAAAAATTCAAGCTTTCACTAATGGTTCGCCTTGGGAAGATTGTGATTGAAGAATGGAACTCTGAAACGCCCTCCTCAGTAAATCTAGCCAGTAAAAAGTGAACAAACAGAGAAATAGCTGAGAGAACCAGACCAAAAAGACCAACCCATTTCATTTTTGACTTCAACACCATCTTCCCTTCTGCTTTCATTGCAAAACCCACTTGATTTCTCTCCCCACCCAGATTCCTAGTTCTTCCCCAAGAACCAAACTCCCACAAGATTGCAGAAGCAGAGAAGTGAAGAGGTTTTTGAGTACAAAGGAAAAGTCTCAAACACAGATTCAGGACACTAACGTTTGAGTGTTCGAGTTGAATCGACCAGACAAAGTCTTTTCCATTTTATTATCCCATCACAACAAGCCCCACTCTCAATGTTAGAGCGTGGATGACACGGCCCAATGAGGAGTGAGAAAGTACTTCCCTAACTTGGTAAGGTTGAATGATTGAGTACTATGGAGGAACTTGGTTGGGTGCTATGTTGGGTTGTAGTGATGGGGTTTTGGGTTGTGGGAGGTTTTGTATTAGTTGTCTCTGTGACCCTGTCTACACCAAAGGGGTTTTGGGAATATGGGAGAGAAAGGATGGGAATCTCTCATTGGGGAAGGAAAGGGTTTTGGATTCAATTTGGAGATAAAAGAAAAACTTTTGGGGGAGCAAAGATGAGGTGTGGTTTAAAGAGTTGCACTGTTTTGGGAAGGGGGAGGATCCATGGAAAGTAAATGTGATTAGGTGAACATAGAGTTTTTGCTTGACTCTGAATATGAAAAGAGGAAGGGTACTGAAACTGGCTTCTGCAGAGGAGTGTAAATGTTTTTACCTAAAATAAAAGTGTAATAAATGGACCTGGAAATTATGGGCAAAAATCACATTCTTCTTTGGTTTTCTTGTTGCATAAAAGAATACCAAGATGCACAAAAATTAATTATTTAGTTTTACTCTACAATGATTGAGATCATGAGAAGTACAGATCAACCAACTATCATTTTATTCTAAAGTCATATAATGTTATGGAGCAAAACAGCACTAAACCTAATTGTTGTAGGATCATGAAAAAGAGTCTTCATGAAAAATAGTGCTAATCAATAATGCAAAACTTTCAATAGATGGAAGGTAGCTTGGTTAAAGTTGAAACTAAGAAAAAGAAAATATAGATTATTGCTAGACAACCTTTTCATTATGCCATAAAAAGGAGGTAATCTTTTAATTAGTGGTAATCTTCCTTTTGAGTTGTATGTTAGCACAAGGCTGTGAGCCAAGGCAAAAAGGCAAAGGAAACAAAGTGCCACTGGGCAAATCACAAGCATACTAGACTTTTGCCTATATTTGACAAATTAAAAGAATTTTGCTTAGTTTTGCCATCAACAATTTCTTGGTTTGCCAAATAAATTGGATCATGAGTCCTGATATATAGATGTTCATTGTTTTTCTAAGTATAAAGAAAGAAATAATCAGCTCACCAAGATCACCGGCCATCACTCCTCTCCAAGCTGCTAAGCATGTGATGGACAGTCATACCTCGAATATATACCTTTTCCCCATATGATTATACTTTCTACTTCTGTATATAATTGTGTTCTTCTACTCCCATCACGTGCCTCTGCAAAATGGTTACAAAAATATACACACGTAGATACGAACAACATGTGTATAAAACACCTAACAAAACATGTATACGTAATGAACAACATGCGTAAATTAAATCCTCGACATTGATACTCCTAAATTATCGTAAATTGACTAAAATGGCATTTGTACGTAAGACTTCGTCATCGGCTTAATTGGGACTCAAAATAAGAACATGTGATCAATGCGTCGTACTTTTTTTAGTTTTGGGGTTCAATTTTAGAAAAGAATAACGTTTGTTACTATTTTAAATGAGTGTAACCTATAACATTAGAAGATTCGAGCGTCAGACTTTCCTCAAAGCACAACCATTGAGTATAGTACAAGAACAACAACTCATAACGTCATTGTCTAGAAGAGGATATAAAGTCATTTTATCAACATCAGACGACGCGATACATATAATCCTCTATGAGGATTTAGCTCTATGAGGATTTAGATTTACCCAGACTTTTCTCGTTCCCCCCAACATATAAGCTTGAACATATATTTTCTTATCTTTCGATTTCACACATTATCATCACATATTACAGCTCTCTCAAGAGCACCCTCATCATCACTATGAATCCGATCAAAATCATCGACCAACTTCTCAACCGCCACTCCTCGACGGTGCTGCTCAACGCAACACTGTCCTCAGGCAAATAGTTTGGGACCAATAAGCCCCAAACATTCCTCGCCCCAGTTTGCCACCCCTCCCTATCCATCCATTGTCCTATTCTCCGTCCCGTTCTCTCTCCAAAAATCCCCAAAATACCCACAAAACTCCGTCATCCGTCTTCCCCACCTCCGCAAAAAGACGAAAAAGACCCCGTAACGACCACTCCTGTCCTCCACTGCCATTAGGGTGGGAGTCGTTACACTAATCCCCGCCCAGGCACCGCCACGTCACCTCCACACGAACCGCCTCGCGGCACGTGGCACAATCAGCGCGCGCCACTTTTTTTTAATTTTTTTTTTTCGAATTTAAAAAACGAGTCCCATACTTTGTTTTTTTTTTTTGGGTATAAACCCCCCATTTTTCCAGGTGAAAAAAATAGGCGAGAGTTTTATTAGAGCCCGCTGGAACAACTGACTGTGTCCGACGACGACGATCGAGTCTCCGTTCCCGGCGATATAACTCCGATCCAATCTCCCCTGTCAGTCTCTGATCGCCTTTCGTCTCTGCGGCGGTGGCTCCACGCAAGGCTCCGCCGTCCCGTTCCCAACCTCCTTCTCGCGCTCTCCGGTGAGTCTCGCTCTCTTTCTGATTTGTTTGATTATGAGCGATGCCGAAAACTTTATTCAGCGAACATATTTGATTTTGTAGAGCGCGATTGAATTTGAATTTGAATTTGAAATTCGTGATCAGTTCATACAGGTAGTGACGTAGTGTTGAGATTTTGGGCTTGATTTATGATTTTGTTATGATTTCGTAGGTATATTGTTTAATTAGCAAGAAATTTTGTTGATTCGTGTGTTTAAATTTAAATTTTTTTTTTTTTCACCAGAAAAATTGGTGAAGAAATTTTGGAGGGTAAATTTTGAACAAAAATAAAGGAAAAAATGGATTAAGAAATTTTAATTTGGATTGCATTTTTAAGATGCAGATTGCTTTTGGTGATAGTAATATTAAGAGCGGATTTTATTTTATTTTTTATTTTTTTAAATAACTCGTTAGGTGTGATTGAGATAGGAAAAGGAAATGTAGAAATAAATTTATTTTGGACCTGTGTGTTGGTGTGAATTTGTGGCTATAGTGGATTAATGTAAGGAATGTGTTGGTTTGGAATACCAGTATTTTTATCAGGTGGTCTGTCGGATGTAGCTAAATTTCAAAGCTGGTGGCATCTTCGATGTAGCGACTTTTATCAAGTGTTTCTAGCCAGCGTATTGTCTGCTACTCGTATGATTATGATTGGTTTCGGTGCAAACAACTTTGTTAAATCAGTGCCGGCATTTGAGATTGGCGTCTGCTTGAGAGAGAAGCTCTCTGCTGCAGCTGCCTCTACTGCCGGCATTGGAAGCTGGCGCTTCTCCGCTTCATTTCATGTCTCCTGAGGTGGATAATCGTGTACATTACCAGATGGCAGTTGCAACCTGTAGAGGACCTCTTAGTGGTGAGTACTATGGGAATAAGAGATTGGAAAAGAAACATTGTGCAAAGAGACGTGTATTTGTGCAGACTGAAACTGGTTCTGTTTTGGGCATAGAGCTCGATAGGAGTGACAATGCGCACACACTGAAGAGGAAATTAAGGCTTGCACTTAATGTCCCAACTGATGAGAGTTCACTGGTATGTGGTGACATGGTTTTGAAGAATGATCTCAGCATTGTTAGAAATGATTCTCCGCTTCTTCTCACCAGGAACTTGATGCACAGAAGTTCATCTACCCCCTGTCTCGCACCTATTGGGAGGGATTTTCAGCAGAGGGATCAGAGTGGCCCGATTGAGGTACTGGGATACTCGGATAAATTTGCTAGAACAAAACAACTGGTTGTCGATATTGTGAAGGCAATAAGAAATGACATTGATCCAGTTCCTGTTCATGGTGGGCTTGGAGGTGCATATTATTTCAGAAATTGTCGTGGTGAAAACAGTGCCATTGTAAAACCAACAGATGAGGAACCTTATGCCCCAAATAACCCAAAAGGTTTTGTAGGGAAAGTTCTTGGACAACCAGGTCTCAAACGTTCAGTACGGGTTGGGGAGACGGGTTTTAGAGAAGTTGCAGCCTTCCTTCTTGATCACAATAATTTTGCTAATGTGCCTGATACTGCTCTTGTGAAGATCACACATTCAGTTTTTAATGTCAATGATGGGGTGAAGGGTAATGTGCATCAAAACGGAAAGCAAGCAAGTAAGATTGCATCACTGCAGCAGTTCATTCCTCATGATTTTGATGCCAGTGATTATGGGACTTCTAGCTTCCCTGTTGCTGCTGTGCATAGAATAGGGATTCTAGATGTCCGGATTCTAAACACAGACAGGCATGGTGGCAACCTTCTGGTTCGGAAGCTTGATGATGCTGGGAGATTTGGTCAGGTGGAGCTTGTACCCATTGATCATGGCCTTTGTCTCCCAGAAAGCTTGGAGGATCCATACTTTGAGTGGATGCATTGGCCTCAGGCATCAATTCCTTTCTCTGATGATGAGCTTGCGTATATAAGTAAGCTCGACCCTTTCCGGGACTCTGATATGCTTAGAATGGAGCTGCCCATGTTTCGAGAGGCGTGCCTTCGAGTATTGGTTATTTGCACAATATTCCTCAAGGGAGCTGCAGAATTTGGTCTCTGTCTTTCTGAGATTGGTGAGATGATGAGTAGAGAGTTTCGTGGCCATGAGGAGGAGCCAAGTGAACTTGAGCTTATATGCCTTGAAGCGAAGAAACTGTTCCAGGAGGAAATATCCTATTGTGAGCCAAACGCAGGAGGCCAGGAGGAGTTTCAATTTCACCTAGACTGTGTGGAGGAGCTGGATTTCACTCGAAGTACCGAAGAGAAAATGGAAATTTCAAGGACTCCTCGTTGCGGATCAAAGAGTGAAAACAGAAGATGCTTACTCTCTAAACTAGAGGAGACTGCGGAGGAGGACATAGAAGATATTGAGGGTAATGAATTATCTCTAAGCTCTGATGAATGCACTAACCTAGTAGAGGATTGTGTTTTAAATGTTTCACAATTGTCAACATCGATGAAAAATGTCAGCATTGGCGAGAAGAGTTGGCATCATGTAGGTTTGATGCAGAAGAGCGGCTATGTGGCTGGCGCATCATCTGGAAACAGGAGTGCGAATGAGCAGCTGCCTATGAGCAGCAGTTTTGTGAAGCTGGCAGATATGAATGAAGAGGAATGGATGCAGTTTCTGGAAAATTTCCAGAAATTGCTTCGCCCTGCTTTTGCTAATCGCAAAGCAGGGAATGTGGGTCAGAGGCAGAGACAGAGGCTAGGGGCTTCCTGCCAGTTTTGACGCAGTATTTTTATATAAATAAGACCAAGACGGCGAGACTCTGCTTTGCAGTCCGGAGTCTCACCTACCCTTGGGAATTCTACTACTATGAAACAGTATAAGCTTTTTTCCATGCTAAAGGAGGTGAGAACCTTTATTTCATATGTTTTCCTAGTGTTTTTCCTTCCACGTTGTGTTGACAGCGTAGAGAAGTTGAATAAATCATACAATGCTATGTATCTTAGTTTGTTTGAGTTTTTAAACTCTTTTATATGGAATCTGCTCTTGTGCTTTCGCCGACCCGCTTTCTCCTATGTTATCATACCTAATTTGCAAATCTTCATATTGGTACCCAGCAATTTTCATAATTTGTTACCAGCAAACCAGCAGTATTAAATTGAAAGACAATACTTGTGAGTGGTGAGTCATATTTACCTGTTTGCTACTAGCTTGAAACAAAATTAAACGCAGAGAAGAAAAGAGACATGGGTCAATCAACTGGAACCATAACATAGAAAGCCACTTTTCTTCACTGGCATGAAGTTTAACTGCTGAAACAATGTCCATACCAGGTGGCTTCCTCATTAGCCATTCCATTAGCACTAAGCTAGTTTGTCTTGGTTCTGATCTAAGTATGGCAACGGATATTAAAAACCCATATAACCTACTTTGGCCGAAGAAAAAAAGGCAACACTTTGTTACTGACCATAAAATCAGCTAATGCTCATAGCTCATAGATTCTCTGGCCTGCATCTTGTATATTATATGCTATGAACAAGAATTTTCGAAGGCAAGTGAAGAGATGCAAGCCCAAAAAGAAAAAGAAAAAAGGTTGACAAAAATTTGGTGATCCATTGTCATTTAGTTACTCTTTCGTGCTGGCCAGCCTAACCAGCTCCACCTGCTGAACCTCTATTCTGCTTACTGCCCGTGAAAATTCTTCACCTGCAAAAGACATGGTATCCCTTTTATCAAGACGCATCTGTTTAATCTTCAATATAGCCTGTGAAATCTCTCCGATGGAAGGCCGCTTTCTCGGTAATTTCAGTAAGCATCTGTGAGCAATTTTAGCCAGCCTCCTCACTTCTTCAAGGTTGCATTCCCCAACTAGCTTGTTATCAAGTATTTCGTCAACACCATCTGGAGCCATAGAAGCCTTGGAGAAAAAAGGAAGGAAGAAAAAGATAAGGGGGATTGGCAGAAGACGCAATGGAAGCATTATATTCTGAGGGCAAGAAACTCACAAGATTAACATATTCCATTAGGTTTTGGTGAGGGTGGATGGCTGTTATGAGTTCAAAGATGATGATCCCAAAACTGTAAATGTCACTCTTCATTGTGAACTTGTTTGTAGACATGTATTCCGGATCTATGTAGCCATAGGTACCTTTGAGGCCAGAATTCCGACCATCAAACACCTCTTCCTTAGACAGTCCAAAATCAGCAACCTATTATTCAAACACTAGTAAGGTGAGGAGATACTGAAATGAAGACGCAAAGAACAGAACTCCATAAAGGGTTGAGCAAACATAAGTTCATAACTTTATTACCAACTTACCTTAGCTCTCATTGATTGGTCTAACAATATATTAGCAGACTTTAAATCACGATGTATGACTGGTGGGGCTGCCTGTTCAAAGAAACCTTGTATGAAAAAAGATGACCAATAGTGGTTCACTAGCAAAACAATGAAATACTAAATAACTTACCCCTTCATGAAGGTACTCTATTCCATGCGAAATATCAAGAGCAATTTGCAGCCTTTCATCCCAGCTCAAAACCTGTTGTTCTTCACCTTCATAAAATGTAAAGCGAGATGATTCTTGAATGAACCCAAAAAACCTTTCCAACAGAAATTCTAGCCTATTCTCATGTACGGGCATGAAACAAAGAAAGGAAGATGTCCAAAGAATGATTTTGAAACTAGCGAGCAACATACAAGGATCATTTATATTCTCTTTATTAAACTTAATAGGCTTTTGGCATCCCATCAAATTTGATATGTATATGTTTATAACTTTTCACCTTCCATTTGAATTATATGTCACCAAGCATATAGTTACAACAATCTCAAGATCCATTATGGACACAGGGACTCTGAACTTACTGTACAGAAGGTTTGATAAGCTGCCATTACTCATGAACTCATAGATTAACATACGCTGTCCTTTATCTACACAGTAACCTACGAGGTTCACTAGATTTCGATGATGCAGTCTTCCTAACAGAGATACCTGCAGCAAGACCATACAAATTAAGCAAAACTCAACCAGATTCTTAGGACATAAACATTAAGAGAGACGCACACAGTTCATACGATAAGCTTTACAAAAGCAGGCAGTGATAATTAATTGGCAGGTTGGCAATGTGGATTCCAGAACACGGCATTCCTCCTTTGAACTATGTTGGACTCATGTCCAGCCACATAATCATTCTGATTAGTTTTCCAAACTCTTACACAAGATTTTGAAGATTATAAATACACTTTTTTGTATTATTTAAACCAAAAGGAAAAATGAATTTCATTATACAAATTGTGAGTTTTAGGATATATGCTAGATTACTTTTATAGTAATTTTATGGGTATGAAGGAATTTTTTTTTCTTGACAGGACCTATATGAAATGTAGCTGATATAGTCTTTACCTCTGTTTGGAACTCTTTCTCTCCCTGCTTGGAATCTGAAGCAAGCACCTTCACAGCTACTACCTCTCCAGCAGGCATTGTTGCTTTATATACTGGACCAAAAGCCCCTTGTCCTAAAATTGTTGTGAAATTCTGTGTAGCTTTCTGCACATCCCTGAAAATAGTAACATGCATTAGATACACTCATACAGCGCATATCATAGCATAAACTCCATGCTTTGTAGTGCCAAGTGTACAACCGATTGTGAAATGGTATCCAAGAAAATAAAGAAATAAGAATTACAAAAGCATTATGTGTGCTTGCTATAGATAAAAGATACAAGTATTTAATGCATACTTGTAAGAGTATCTAAGTACGCCTGATGCAGAAGGAAATCGGTCTTTGTTGTGATTATTCCACCAGGAGAGTGGAGAACTTTTTTTAACCTTCTCGGATCCTTGAATAGGTATGTTAGTTGAAAGAGATACACTAAGGTCGATGCTTGTGCCTAAGCCATTTGTGCGTATAGGAAGAGTTGTTAAACTACGCTCATTAGCACATCGTCGAAGATTGGCACGCTTTTGGTACCACCTTATTCCGAAAAATATGAGTGCAGCTATCAAAATTCCAAGGGCTACACCAGCAGAGATGCCAATGATAACCAGATCACCTCTATTAACCATTCTTTGGCGTCTTCTGATATTCAAGCAATGAGAACATCTTGCAGGCCAAAAACACCGCAGATTATCTGTCATAAGATGGCAAAATACATTAAGGTAAACTTGTCAATCTTTCTCCGGAACTAATGAACTAACATGACAAGTTGAACTATCTGCTTCATGCTAATTGATAATGGAGTGGAGAAATTGCAGCAATCAATTAACCATAAAAAAAACGACAATACTTCCTATCAACATGTGATTGAAAGATTAGCTTCCGCTATAGAAATGACTTTGGAATGTACGTTCTATCAATACTAAAGCAATGTGATTGACAATGTACTTTTGTTACATTGACTGATTAGTAAAGCACTTTGTTCATTTGCTCGACTTTAATCATACAACTCTTTAGGAGGATTAGTATGTCCACAACAATTTCATATTCATAACAAATGTCACTTGGGATATAACCATAAGATAAACACACTCATTAACTTCACTACTAGAAAAAAAAACTCAAAATGGTCTGATTGTTCCAACATAGACAGCCAACCACATGTCAGAGGCACAATCTTATTTGCATCAGAAACGATAATTCAGCACATATCTTCAAATCATCATCAACATTTTCAACAATCCAAAATCCTATGCTATGCTCCATCATCAAAACCAGAACAGTGAGTCAGTGATTAGGACAACCACCAAAAATACCCACATGGGTTTCCCAAAAGCTCATAAAGACAACACCTTTATCAACATCTAAAACCTCCAAAGCCATCAAAACCCAAAAACCAGAACCAACCAAAAAGACTCAAACTTTAGCAGAATTCCACAAAACCAAGCTAAGACCCATGATTGATCGAGTACACACATACCTTACAACCCAAAAAGAAAAGCTGATCGATCAGTTTGTGTGAACTCTGATTACCAGAAATGGGTCAAGTCCGACGACTGAAAGAGCAGTGACCCAGTTCAAGAAAGAAACTGTAAAACTGGAAGAGAGAAACTGCAAAGCAAACCAAGAATGAGTTGGACTGGAATAAAGATAAGCGAGGGTAACCAAATTGCTTTGTTGAGGCCTTAAAAGGTAAAAATAACGCTTTCATAAATTGATATGGAAGCCTGACACATAAAAATAGAATAGAATGCAAGAGCCGGTAAACTGTGGTCTTATTCAGCCGTACGTGCCTGCCTTGGTTTTACTTAGTTGCATCCGCCATTTGCAATTCTTTGCTAAATTGGCCACTTGTGTTTGAGTCCTTTTGAGACTTTTCAAAAGCCAAGAAAGACCAAAACCAACCAGAGAAAGACTTGCGTGGGGCACACGCACCGCTACGTGGTGCGGCAGACCAATCACTGTCCAACAGGGGGTCTTTTAGGTATTGTACATTTAAAAAGCAGGGGCAGTTTCGAAATAGAGGGAAAATTTCTAATTTTTTATTGGAGGGCCGCACCGCCACGTGGTGCGGCAGCCCCTATGCAAGAATTTCTCAACCAACAAACGTTTTTACAATGCTTCATGGTGTTTAATGACAATTTAATCTCTTATTGGGCAGAAAATGAAAGAAAGACATTGGGGTCCAAGCCATGCCAATCCCCTTGCTCTGAGATTAAGACACTATTTGTTAGACTTACTTATTATCATGCCAAGAAAGAGAGATGTGACATGTCTAATTACTGATAATATTTTCATAAAAGAGGTGGGAGAGAATACTTTGGTATATCAACAAAAATTCTGAATATCTAGATCAAACGCGCGTCACATGACACAACTGCCCTACTTATAAATTCTTCTACTTTACAAATTAAAATTTTAACAGACTTTTTCAAATTTATTACCGAAATTTAAATTTATAGTCTCTTAGAGCAAGTTCATCCGTTAGGTCACTATGTCACCTACTATTCACTGTTTTTTAGTGTATATTTTCATTCTCTGGGTCATGAAATACACTGTGTCCGTGACCCAGAAGGTGAAAAATACACTAAAAAATAGTGAATAGTAGGTGATCTGATGACCCAACGAGTGAACTTGCTCTTAGCATCCCACTTGAGCTAATTTATACATTTGTTTGTTATTATTAATTTATTCCACAAAACAATGTTGATGACAATAAATGAATTGAGTAGGTCTCTATTGAGGGAGCGTGCATTGACCCGCCATTAGACAAGTTTAAAGAATATTGGTTGACAACTTGGACACCAAGGCTAGAATTAATGTCAAATGCAGTTCATGACTTGGCATATTGTCCCAACCATCCAATCATTCAAGATTCATAATCATGCGATATATCTTTGGCAGGGTTTGGTGGATAGAAAGAGGAGTTGTTGTAAAAGATCCCTAACCCACTTCATCATTTCACAACATTGCCAAATGTGTTGGGAGTGAGTAGACAAGTAGTTCATACTCCAATGTAATCAGAATGGTTAAAGTCTTTGGAGGTGACTGATCGGGTGTATTTTCTTTTCGGATAGTGAAATTTACACTTTTTATTTTGTAATTCACATTTTATGTTTTTTTTTTTAATAACTTAAGTTTCATTTTTTTTGTAAGAATTTCAATCAAAAAATTGAGTAATGGTTTACAAATCAAGAAGTGTAAATTTGATTCTTCCTTTCCTTTAAATCATCTTAATCCACAATTAAAGCACTAGCCAGTTGAAAAGGACAGAATCACAAAAAGTTAAAAATAGAAATTATATTTTTGTTTTTATTAGAAGACACGACTTTAATTTGTCATTGGCCCAACAAGATTACTGAAGCGGCAAAACCCACACATGTTTTGCAGTCTGATAGTTTTGGAGCAGAATCTAAGCTGTGGTCACATGAGATGTGAGTTGAAAAACTTGGAACCCTCCGGTTCATAAGAGATGGTTCACTTTCCTGAAGAAGTTGACATAATCTGCATATCATCGGTTACAATTCTACATGTTAATCAAAAGCTCACCCTCTCTTCTTTCATAGCTGATATATATTCACACCTCTCTCATTGATCTTCCACGTGATATCACCTAGCATTCCTCATTTCATAATTCCTTCTTTTTGAAACAAAAACCGTATATAACCTCATTATCTTTCTTTCACTTTGTGCATGAAAATCATGGGAATCAAACTATCAATTTCATTACTTATTTTTCTGTTCTTGAGTTTTGCAAATTTTGGCTCAGTTTTAATTGATGGATCGCCGATTGCACCAGCATTATACGTGTTTGGGGATTCTTTGTTTGATAGTGGTAACAATAATTTCTTGCCAACTTTAGCAAAGGCAGATTTCCTGCCCTATGGTGTCAATTTTGCGAAGGGTGTCACCGGAAGATTTACCAACGGTAAAACAGTAGCGGATTTTATAGGTAAAACAGTACTATAATATTAGCTTGATAACTAATTGTTGAAACTCTTGCAATTACACCGAGGAGGTTTTGGGTTTAGGATGGGATTGGAGCTATGTAATTTTGTTAGCTTAATGTAAATTTTTGATATATTTGATGACGACTTAACATGAGCTTTTTGCTGTATTATAATCTAATAATTAACATATCGATCTCTCTTTTCGTGATTTGCTTAGCTGAGTTTCTTGGGCTACCATACGCTCCACCATGCTTGAGCATACACAAATCGACAATACTTACCGGCCTGAATTATGCATCTGGGTCTTGTGGCATTCTCCCGGAAACCGGAAGCCGATTGGTAATTAAGAATTAGTTAGTACCAGTTTATTCGATCAGATCTTTCGAGTCTCAGGATAGTTATATATACACAGTAGAGGGTTTGCTAGTCTATATCATTTAGACATTCATATATGGTGGTTTCCTTTGCAGGGGAAGTGCTTGAATCTGAAAGAGCAGATGGATTTGTTTGAAAAAACGGTGAGGTCAGACTTGTCAGGACATTTCAAAAATCCCAATGATCTTGCGGAGTACTTGTCCAAGTCCATATTTATAGTTTCTGTAGGCAACAATGATTTTCTTAATAATTACCTTCAACCTAAACTCTATAACACAAGCAAACGCTACCCTCCTCCACAGTTTGCACAACTCTTGATGGGTGATCTTTCTCACCATTTTGAGGTATATACTCTGATCATTATCTCTGTATATAATTAGTTCTTGCACCACCATAATACCATATAGTAATAATTTGCTGTTAATTCATCTCAGTTATTTTAAATTAATTATGTCCAGAGATTATATAACTTAGGAGCCAGGAAAATAGTTATGTTTGAAATTGGTCCCCTTGGTTGCACCCCATCAATTGCAAAGACACAAAACCATAGTGGAAACTGTGCGGAAGGAACAAACAAGCTCGCCTCGATTTTTAACGACAAACTTCGTGCAACTCTCGCAAATTTAACTTTCACTTTTCAAGGATCTTTATTTGTTCTCGGTCGAGCTAACGGGATCGGCTATGATGCAATTACAAGTCCCCTCAAATATGGTAATTAAATTTCAACATATTAAGGACAAACTTTATTTTGTTGCATATATTGCCTCTGACTTAAATTTACAGTCTCACAATATAATTTGTCACTGTGTCTTATGTAATAAAAACAATGTAACATTATACATCACTCAAATTTGTGTTTTCTACAGGCCTCGAGGACGGAAGCAATCCATGCTGCACAACTTGGAACAATGGGACATCGGCATGTATTCCATGGGCTAAACCATGCTTTCAACCAAATAGTCACTTCTTCTGGGACGCTTTTCATCTTACTGAATCTGCTAGTTCAGTCATAGCAACTGGCTGTTTCAATGATACAACTGTTTGCACTCCACTAAACATCAAGAAACTTGTACAAGTGTAATATCTAGATAATGCATCGATCAGTGAAGCTTGATTGATCTAGCTAACGCTTGTTTCTTGTAAATTGATATGTACTTCTGTTGAGAATCTCATATATCAGAATATCAACATTGCATAAATTAAACTTTAAAAGATTTTGGGGTTTTGATCTACATGCATGCATCTGTTGTCATGCAAGTGATTTTAGGTTGGATATATACTCTAATTTCTTTATTACTTTTACACTAATGCTCACAATCAGCCGATTTAGTACTTAAATCGATCAGTTTAGTACTAATTGAACTTGAATAAAAATTTAATTTATTTCAACGGCCCATAGGTGGGTAGATGGATGGCCAAAATTGCACCGCTTTCAATTTTCCTTTTTTTCATTAATAGTTTCTATAATTTCAAAAAATTTTAAAATCATAATAAATAATTCAGAGGTCCAAAAAATTTCTCGAAGAGTCTGACAGACTCTTCTAGTTACATACTTTTTTTTTTTTTTTTAAGAAGGGCCAGCTGCCCTTAAGCCACTTACAATTAACGACAAGAGAATGCCCCGCAATAATAGCAGAGACATCTACAAAAATAATGTATCATAACAAACAATAAATAGCAATGGTTACACCTCTTCTAGTTGCATACTTTATTATCAAGTAGAAGGGTCCTTAATAATCACCGAGATTAATTAAAATCTCAATTTCAAATAATTCCACCTTATTTCCTTAAATTTTTTTGGGGCTCACAATCATAACATCGACCAATAAGTCCAACTCAAGAGATCTTTAAAACTGTAAGGCTGTAAGCTATGTCGGCTTAGAGTAACTCCAACAGTTTCCTTATATTTTGATTTTTCTCTATTTTAGGGAAAAATGAGCATCTTTTGCTCCAACAGATTCCCTATAACTATTCCTACTTTAGGGATAGTGAGGAAAGAGAAAGCGAAATTCTCTAAATTTACAACAATCTCTAAAAATTTAAGGAAGAATTATGTTGATTTTAGAGATAGCTATAAAATAGGGAATATGTTGGAGTTGGAGAAGAAAAATTGCTTAAAAGCTTGAACATTTGCTTCCCAATAATACAAAAACAGTGGAGTTCATCAATCAAAACTTTCCACAAGCAGCTAGCATTAGCAACAAGTTCCATGAACTTCATCAATCAAACTTAATTCATTGCGAAAACATTAATTTCTCTTGCTCTCACCAATAAAAATACAATTGATTGAGAAACCATTGAATGTCAATGGTGCGATCTTAAAAATAATCTTGTATGACTTCATTCCAATACTGCCATAATAAACATCTCTTCCTTGTAATGCTTATGTTCTTTAATTATTGTCCTCATGTATCGTCAAAATTTCAACAAGTCACTGAAATCAAACCGTCCGGCAACTTCATCAATGCGCCCAAGAGAAGAGGAAAGTACCTGCACTCTTCACTCTACAATCCGTCGATCACAGCAATAAAAAATCCCCAGCACCAAATTCAAGGTCTACTCACCACCGAACAAGATTTAAATCAACCTAAAAATTTACCATCTACCTTCTTCCAAATTCTTTGCTACCAAAAAATTCAACTAAAACTTTTTTTTAGAAAGAGCAGTAGCACAATCCAATTGGCCGATTGGAACACTTCAACCTTCAGAAACCTTGTACCCCCTTCAACCACATATACCAACTTGAGTTATTTTCGACTTCCATCGACTTCTCATATGCAAATCAAACTCAAAACTCAACAAAACGTAGGACCATTAAAAAAAAATTTAAAACAAAAAAAAAAACCAAAATAATCACTCTGGTAACTAAGTGCAAACGCTTGAACGTCCATAACTGCAGGAGCAATCCATGGCTGAACCGGCAAAAACCGACATTATTTGTTCTGCAGTACGTGTTAGTTTTGCCGTTTGGGAGCAGATCTAAGATGTGAGTTGGAAAACTTGGAACCCTCCAATTCATAAGAGCTGGTTGTTATTGTAAAAAGAAAAAAAGAAATAATAAAAAAAGACCTAGTTGTTAACAAATTTAACCACTTTCTGGAACGTTTCCACCCTCTCTTTTTTCATAGCTAATGTATATTGACTATATTCAGACCTCTCCTATTGATCTTTCACGTGATACACAAGCATTCCTCATTTCACAGATCAATTCCTTCTTTTTGAAACAAAGACATACTGAATAGACCATTTTTCATCAATTAACTTCATCGTCTTCTCCCCCTGTGTGGATGAAAAACATGGGAATAAAACTATCAATTTCATCACTTATTTTGCTGTTCATGAGTTTTGCGAATTTTGGCCCAGTTCTAGTGGAATGCTCGCCGATTGCACCAGCATTGTACGTGTTTGGGGATTCTTTGTTTGACAATGGTAACAATAATTTCTTGCCAACTATAGCAAAGGCAAATTTCCTGCCCTATGGTGTCAATTTCGTGGAGGGTGTCACCGGAAGATTCACCAACGGTAGAACAGTAGCGGATTTTATAGGTAGTACATATAACTGTGTTACTTGATATATTAGTTGATGGAAGTCTTGATATATATAAAACTGAAGAGGTTTTGAGCTTAGGATCATATTTGAGCTATGTAGTTTTGTAAGCTTAATGTACATTTTTGATATGTTTGATGACTGCTTAACTTGAGCTTTTGGCCATACGTACTATAGTCTAATGATTAACGTATATTTCGATCTCACTTGTCTTGATCGATTTGCTTAGCTGAGTTTCTTGGGCTACCATACGCTCCGCCATACTTGAGCATACATGAATCAACAATATATACTTACCGGCCTGAATTATATATGCATCTGGGTCTTTAGGCATTCTCCCGGATACTGGAAGCCGATTGGTAAGAATTAGTTAGTAAACCAACTAGCTCTTAAGTAGATCTTTCGAGTCTCAGGAATTATATATAGTAGGGTTGATCAGTCTATATCATTTAACAATTAACATTCATATATGATGGTTTCCTTTGCAGGGGAAGTGCTTGAATTTGAAAGAGCAGATGGATTATATTTGTTTGAAAAAAAGGTGAAGTCAGACTTCTCGATCAGGACATTTCAAAAATCCAAATGATCTTGCAGAGTACTTGTCCAAGTCCATATTTTTATTTTCTGTAGGCAGCAATGATTATCTTAATAATTACCTTCAGCCTAAACTTTATAACACAAGCAAACGCTACCCTCCTCCACAGTTTGCACAACTCTTGATGGCTGCTCTTTCTCACCAGTTTGAGGTATACATACTATCTGATCTTTATCTCTTTATATAATTAGTTCTTGCACCTATAGTAATAATTTGCTATTAATTGATCTCAATTATTGTAAACTAATTATGTGCAGAGGTTATATAACTTAGGAGCCAGGAAAATAGTTATGTTTGAAATTGGTCCCATTGGCTGCATCCCAGCAATTGCAAAGAGACAAAACTACAGTCACTACTACAAAATGGGCTATAGGACACCAATTTTGGGCACTATTCTAAATTGGTGTGTATGTTGAATAGTTTTGCACCGTTTAATTTGATCGGTGAGTTGTTGTGGAGATGCCACTGACATTCGGTGGCCCAATGCTCACATTTGATTAAATTATTCATAATTGGTATGTTTAGTTACAAGTATTTACGAGTTTTACCCCCAAATTACATGTCTTGTTCAGCAAAAGCATGGGTCTTCGTTTTTGGTCAGATAAAAAGAAGGGTTAACTATAAAGCACTACCAGACAACAAGTTTTTTGACAACAAAGTCCACAACCTTTTCCCTTATACAATTAAGGACACACACTATTCTCCTTTTATCTTTTTACTCATTACACAGTATCAGCTCCTACACAGTATCAGCTCATGTTTTACTTTTCCAGACTAAACACAGTATCAGCCTAAGAACTAGCCTTCAACATGCCACAATTTCGCCTAACGACTTCCTGTCTAAGCGGCTATTAACAGGGCGGAATCACTGCTGCCTTAGGATGCTAAAGGGTTCAGTCTTTTATAGCAAAAAAGAATAACTGCTACTGCTTACTAACTGCTACTGTTAAAAACATAAATGTAAAAAGAACAAAATATTTTTGTGACAGGGTACTGGGCACAAACTGAATTTATTTATTCAAACATAAACTTCAGAGACAGAATCCAGAGCCTCACTCTTGGGTAAACAGCTAAAAAGCTGTTTAGCTATCCATAAGAGTGATTACAGGTACTTACTTGTAATGAAAGCACACTGCTTCACACTAAACGGGAAGGGAAGAGCACACTGCTACTATGGCTTTCTTGTTTGAGAGACTCTGAGTCTTTCTCAATTTTCGAATGCCTTTCAAATGAAACTAAAGCTCTTTATATAGAGAGCGGAACTCAAACTAGAATTCAAAACCTAACAATGTACAGAACAACTCCGTGACTTTTCAGCTTTCTTAGTGCTCCTGATGATGGAGGTCGGATGGAGAAAGCAAAAAAGGATTGGGTGAAGTGTCTCTTTCTTCTTTTGAAAAAGCAAAAGTAGCTTTAGAAAAAGTCTAAAGTTCTACAGTTGCAAATTTGGAGCTTTATTCTTCTCCTGTAGCTTCACATGTTCTCGTCTGTTTCAGAATTGTGGCCAAAGACAAAGGAGTTGTTGTCTGTCTGGGCCATGCGAGTGGTTGTAGCGTTGTCTTTGACATCTGTATCAACATACATCTTATAGTGGTTGTCATTTTCAAGCTTTTCCACCCACTGCATGCATGTCATTGTCGAGTCTATCTCTTTTCTGTTGAGAGATAGGAATAGATCACTGCTGACTACGTCAGGATGATCATAGGCAGTGATAATAGTTTTCTCTCCTGCTGCCAGGAAGGTATTGCTGATGTCTTCAGAGATGATCTTTTTAATGTACTCCAGGGCCATGGCCTTCATCCATGGGATGCTTGAGTTTGGCTGACCATTGTACCCAACGCAGGCAGGTTGTAGATATTTTCTTTGAATAATTCTCACATAATGATATGGAGAAATATATTCAACCTCACCGTTTGCCTTTCGGATCCATTCTGGAGGAGTGGATCTAAACTTTAGTCGAAGTGTGCTGTCAGCATTTCTGACATTCTTGACAGTATTGACGATGATGGGCGGCAAACCCTTTAGATCATCATTTGTTTTAGTCCACAGATTATGGACAAAACCATTTTCAACAAGCCAAAGCTTGTGTTCTTGGGGATGTTCACTCTGAACATTTACCAGGTATCTTCCAACATATGGTCCTGCTATGATGAAGAGGGTTGGAGGAACTAGGTCTTCTGAATTGTGTCTTCCTATCAGATTGTGGAAGTCATGCCAATCTGTTTCAGTGAGTGCCATGATAGGGATCCTAGCACTTTCTGGATTTTCAAGGAAATTAATTTTTTCTTTCTTGACAGCACTCTGCTGAAGTTCTTCGAACTGTGGCCTGCCATTTTCATAGAGTTCCTCGGCTAAGGCGAAAAGAGCTGGGAACATTAGACCACTGCTTCTTTCTTGGAAGGCGAATAAAAGATTGTCCAGAATTTTTTTTGCATGATTTCTCACATAGAATCCTGGAGCATGATGAGGGCTAGTGGAAGGTTGAATCAATCTCTTGTTCAGGAGATCTTCAATATCTTTTCTGAATTCTTTTTGGTCTTCCTCTTTGTACTGAGGAATGGCTTTGACATGACAGATAGCATTCATGTCATGTAATCTTAATTCACAGACCACTGGGTCTTTTTCCCAAAACTTCTGAGGGTCTACATCGATGTTCTGCTCGAGTAGTTTCTTGATTTTTTCAAGAGTGGGAATTTTCTGAGACTCAAGCTTATTCTGAAAGTGCTTGAGGTTATGCTCATGGATGAAACTAGCTTCTTCTTCTTCACTAGTTTCTGCTTCTTCTTCTGAAGTTCTTCAACAACTAATTCTTCTTGTTGTTTGATTTGGAGTATGGGTTCAAATTTGGGTTTGTAGGGGGTAAGATCACCACTATTCTGTTGCGATCTCTGATATTGGGTAGTAAAGTTTGGACCTACAATACTTTTGGCCTGAGTAAGCCTATCAGCCCAGAACACCCGTTCTCCTTTTCTGAAGCCGATTGCTTCTTCATCCTGAATAAATCTCTGTTGGAGAATGAAATCATTACCCAACAAGAAATCTGCGCCTTGGCCTTCAGATTGCCAGACGTTATGGATGATAAATGTTCCTCCACCAATGGTGATGTGAACATTTTTTGCTACTTTATTCATGGTGAGATGGCTTCCATCGAAAGTAACACCAGTAGCTGTTTTCTTTTCTTCTTTCCAGAGTTTTTCTGGAATTGCAAATCTCTTTGCAGCTGTAAATCCTGATCCATTATCTACAAAGGTATGTAGATGATATTTTTTGTGATCAGGGAATTTTAGTCCAATCTCTATGTAGTTGCTGTATCTACTCGTAGAGACGACTTTTGATTGTTGAAGCTCATTTTCTTGAGCTTGTCCCTTTGGAATGAACGGTTTACATTATTCTGGAACAATTTCTGGTGGTTCAACCAGTTCATAATTTAAATTTTCATTGGTTTTTTCTTCTTCGATGATTTCTTCCTTTATTTTTGAGGAAGATGGTTCTATAATTTCTTGGAACAAAGTTTCTACTTCTTTCTCTTTTTTCTCAAAGAAATATTCTTCACATTCTTGATCGACCAATTGGCTGACAAGGCCATTCTTGGTTTTTCTTCTTGCTTCAGCTATGAAGCATTCTTTGTGATAAGTCTTTTTTGACTCTTCACAAAACATAGGGAGACCATTCTTTTCATGACATAAACAGTAGTCACAAACGAATGTACCAGGGTTCACCTGATAAGAATACATTAAGGATTCTGTCTTGCTTTCTTCCCAGTTTTTGATTCTCAAAACATTCATTTGTCTGGATTCGAAGTACTCTACTTCAGAATCTGTCTCAGACTCAGATTGTCACACCCCGAATTCTGAATTTAAGTAATTCATATTCGAAGCATGAACCTCAAATACCCTGTTTATAATCTCAGAATTTTTTTCTCAAAATCAACTGCACATTACACCTCTCAATAATTACATAAACCAAATCCTCAAGCTACTTATTACAGTACACTCTCACCAAAACAAATTATAAAGCTCAAGAGAGCACAATTCTCCTCACAAAACAAATGCTATAAATCTAATACTAATACTCTAAACCGCACGATCACTGCCCTGATTCTCCTGACCTGTAAGACTACCCGCTACACAATTTGAATAGTGTACCGGGAGTTGCAACAACACAAAACCCGGTGAGCTTTTGACAGCCCGTATGAGTAAACAAGAAAGAACTGTTGATTTATTCAATTATATTTATTATAACTCAAGTAAACAATCAACACAGTCACACGGTAACTCCAAAAATCACATAAACATAAAAGCAAGTATATTCTCGATACTCTCTTTTAAAACTCAACATTTGACTGATCACAACCAACAAATATTGCAACATTAATATGTGAAATAACATTATAGCAAAGCATGCTTGATTCTCTTTTCACTAACACCTTCACATATTAACAATATATCACAAATAGATATTTGATCAAAATAATATAAGTACACTTTTCTTTTTAGTGAATTTTCGGATTAACTAGTAACAAATCATAAATCCACGTGTTAGGGTCCATAATACCAAAACACGGGAAAGCCAGGTTGATTGGTAACAATTCATAAATCCACGTGCTAGGGTCCATAATACCAAAGCACGGGAAACCACATGCTAGGGTCCATAATACCAAAGCATGGGTAAGCCGCAGCATACCAGGGACCAACGTACTATACCCAAGTATGTATACTCAAAGTAAGCAACCTTCCTAAGAGTATAATAGTGCACTATCTGTAGGGACTAGGGCCCAAGGCTAACTTCCACATAACACCAAAACACATTTACCAGTAATTCACTTAAGCACGGGGTAGTAGATAACACCCGGCTTCACAATTGTACTTCTCAGACATAATCAAAATCACAAAATACAATCTTTATGATTTATAGATCGTATATATGTATATGTACACCCACATAAAGAGACATATTATTTCAAGACAAATCTTTATTTCTTAAAATAATTTCCACATATTCACAATTGGGCATATAAAATAGCTTTCACACCACATGATCAACATTTCATTATTCAACAATTAAATGCGAGATTAATAGCTTGAATAATATCCAATTCATTCTCAATCATTTCATCACACCAATCACACGTCAACCAATATATATATTCCACGTAAATATATATATATATATATATATATGTAATCATCCGCTCAGGGATGACCACTAATACCAACTATAGTTCAAGCATAAAAACCGTGAAATTCATTTGTATAATAAAATCATTTTACTTACCTATGGACCGTAGTTGATCAAGTCCATATGATTTAAAACAAATATTTATTCCACAAATATTTTCACACAATTGCGACAAAAATAAAGTAATTAAATTTATTCGGTTCGTAATATGAACCACGTGAGATTTACTCACCTCTAATCCAGCTGCGTCTTCTTAACAGCTAAAACAACAATTTTCCCGAATTGTCCGCCAAATCAATCCGTCGATAACCTAATCCAATAATGATCTTAACTTTGCCAACAACTCATAAATGTAATTAAACGACGATCCAACGCTCAGATTCAAATTAAACGATGATCCAACGGTCGGATCTGAATTTAATGATGATCCAACGGTCGGATCCTCACGGATCGCCTTTAGGATCATCCTCCAAAATTATCACGAAGATCCAACGGTCAGATCTTCCTGAATCGCCTTTACTAACATCTCCACAAAATTATACGAAAATCCGACGGTCGGATTCTCACGAATCGCCTTCCGAATTACTATTTCTCAATTATACGAAGATCCAACGGTCGGATCTTCGCCCGTGACCTCACAAAGTCACCGGGACAGTCATACGATCAACATATTAAAATTTGAAGTAAAACCGATGGTCTGATCTTCGCAGATCGTAAACCGAAGATAAAACGTAAAAACCGTAAATAGTAACGTAAAAACGTAAATCCACTATTTATCAACTTTTTCTAACATGACCAAGTTATATATCAAAACGCTCGTATGGATGCATAGATCATCGCCTAGATAATGAAAACTCGAAATATGGTCTGATACGCCGCCACAAGCGGTGGTCAGTGGGCGGTCAACGCGGCGGTCAACGCCGGTCAACCACCTCCGATGGCAAAGTGACCAACTACAAACTGGTTCAAAATGAAAGGGTGATCGACTTCCATACCTGGAGCTAAGTCTGGTTTGGCCTAGATCGTCCTAGATCAAGCTTTGAAGTTTGGATTAATCTGGTGCGTCTGATTTGATCAGATTGAATCTGGGACGTTGAAAAAGTCAAACCATGATCTAGCGTTCTATACACAAAATCGTGATGAAAGGCTTACATGGGGATGATCAGCATGAGGAGGAGATCACGAAAATGGGAAGGATCGGCCGAGGGGATGCCGGAAAATTGGTTTTCCGGTCGGGTCACCGATCGGAACTGTGGCTCCTTCGATCCAGCTTTCGGGGCAGCGGCGGAGCAAAGCGACACCAGAGGGAGGCTCGTCGTGTGCCGGCGATCTCAGGGGAGCCCGGGTCCGGGGACGGAGGAGGCCGGAGGCGCCGTTTTCGGCCGGGTCGGGTCGACTAAGACCCGTCGGGTCTGAGGGTCGAAGGAAGAGAGAGAACGGAGAGAGCTGGGGGACTGTTCAGCAAAAATGAGATTTTTTCGTCCTTAATGAAAAATTCTGATTTTTCTGCTATTTATAGAAAAATCTCAATTTTCAAATATTCATATCTTATTCATACGAACTCCGAATATTGCGTTCCATATATGTACGAGATCGTATCGACGAGCTCTACAACTTTCATGAAGGAAGTTTTCCCAAATTCCATACGTATAAAAAGTCAATTTCCATGAGCCCCTAAATAACGTTCGTTTTCGAAAATAAAATCGTTCGAACTAATTCCACAACTTTTCCAAGCTTCGTACTCGCTCCTACTATCGTGAAATCATTTCTAAAAATCCATGGAATTTAATTTGGATTTTCGGGGTATTACACAGATGAATCTTCTTCTTCAGACCAGGCAGAGTAAACTGACCTGTCGTCTTCTTCATCATCAAAATAGGCTATTTCATAGCCTTTCATATTTGTTGATTCTACTATATGCTCATATTCTTCAAAGAGAGCCTTAGTAGAAGATTTTTTACCCTTTTCCGGGCATTCATTGGCATAGTGCCCTTCAGCTTTACATAACCAACATCTGCAAGCTTTCTTGCTTGGTTGTTTATGTTGATGAGTATTCTTCTTTTTCTTGAAGAATTTCTTTTTTGGATCTTCATCCTGTTGTTTTTTGTAATTGGAACTTTTCTTAAATTTCCAATTCTTTCTTTGATTACTCCTTTTGAACTTTTTAGAGTAATATTTTCCTTTCTTTTTTCTGTGGAACTTGGCTTCATGACATCCCCAGTTGGTTGGCATATCCAGTATTCCGTAACAGAAATTTTCAACTCCTTTGAGTTGTTTCTTGGCCATCTTAGCTCTAAGATTGGCTTTGCATTGTTCTTTCAGTAATTGCCGGATTCTGTTGGCAATTCCTCCAACTGAAAATCTTTCAATTGGTTTTTCTGCTATGCTTTCTCGCACAGCTGTTCTCCATGGTTCAGGGAGTTTCCTGTGCAACAGGTTGACTAGATCAGTGCTTTCTAGTTCACCAATTGTACAGTAATATTCTTGAAATTCATTCAAGTATTCTTCAAAATATCTCATGTCACAAATTTTGAAAGCATAGATATTTGATTTGGCCGTTTCTCTGGTCTTTTCACTCATATTTGCAGAATCTCCACAGAACTGATCGTACAGGGGTACTGCAAAATCATACGGAGATTTTGAAGCTTTGATATCTTCAAGCCATTCTTTTCCTCTGGCCGTTTCTTTGAAAGAGAAATAATATTTCTTTGCTACTCCTGTGAGAGTAGTTTCAAAGTACATCTGAAGATCAGGAGCTTCGAATTTTCCAAAGGTGAGAGCAGATGCCATCATCAGGCTGTCTACCCATTGGTCAAGAGTTTTTCTCTTGTCTAGAGTTTTATCCAGATCTAACCAGATACCAAAATTGGTAATTGGTACTCTGGGTATCTTGTCCTCTGGGACAAATCTTTGAGAATTTCTTTCTCCATCTCTGCCCGTAGGGGCCTTCTGTATAGGGAGTTTCACCTTTCCTTTTTCTCTGGTGATGGAAGTTTTGGAGCTTTCTCCTTCTTCCATTTCAACATCTTGGTAGGGAAGGAGTTTTCTTTCCTTTCCTGGATTGAAATTTTTCATTTCTTCGATTAGTTTTTCTAATCTTTCTGGATTTTCACAGAATTCTGCTTCTTCATAGAGATCATAGAGCTTTTGTGCTCTAAGCATATTGACTGGTCTGTTTAGATCAGCTTCAAGGTCTTCTTCAGTAATTGGATTTTCAATAGTGGATTTTGTGCCACTAGTACTAGCTTCTCTAGTGCTGTAGCTTCTTCTGAGAAGATTTTTGTTTATCCTGATATTCTCAGGACAGACATCACTTTTTCTGTGATTGTCAAAATTTAGACTGATTTCTCCAGTCTTTCTGCTTTCATAAATTTTAGCTTTTGCACTTTCTGCTGGTAGCTTCGGACCAGATACTTTCCATTCAAGAGGAAACGTTACTTCATTCCAAGTAACCTTGTGGATCTGTTGTGAATGGTTCTTCTGACTGGTGAGGAATCCAGTAGTAAGACCAGGAATGTTTGATATCCTTGTCTTTGGCTCTACTGTGGTACTCATCAGTTTATAATATATTCTGTATACTATTGCCAATTCTTGCATATCATTTTTCATAGATATGCCATCTGTCTTGACTCTTAGTCTGAGACAGTGAGCTGCATCTTTCAAGCTGGTTGAGAAGTTGGGGAAGCAGTTGAAATATGCCACTTGGTTGCACAAAGATGCTTCAAGGGTTCCCAACATACTGGCTTGAAAATCTGTTAGTCTGTTGTCTTGCAGGACACACAGGACTGAACAGTTTATGCCTTCACGAGCTAGAAGCTTTATGCCTACTTGGACTGCTCCAATATGCATAAATTGATAATTTTTTGATCTGGCTCTGGCGACTTCAGCTGGAGTGATCATCAGTAGATCTGTTTCTCCTGTTGTAGAGGGGGTTGTAAATTCTAGCAACTTGAAATGATGGCTGTCCATCAGGTCAAATGTTCCCCTTTTGTATATTTGTTTGAAATCTAGCTTTGGAATTGAGGCGTTTTTTACCTCATGCTCGATTTCATTGTATTCAAATTCTTCAGAATTTAGGAGTTGTACTCCTTTCTTTTTCCCGAAGATGCTCATCATATTGACATCTCGAGTTTCTTTCGGGTTTTCATACCGAATACTAGTAGAACTAGTTGAGGGATCCAGAAAAATCAAGTTTGGAACAGGATTCTCTGGTCTTTCTAATGGTTTGAATCCATTAGCTTTCTTTTTTACTGTAGGCACTTTCTTGTCCTTCAGTATATTTTTCATAGAATCCAGCGTTTTTTGCTGTTCATTGATTTTTTTACCAACACTTGTTAGCTTTTCTTCTTCCGTTTTTGGAAGTCCTTTGATATAATCTAGTTTGTTTTCCAGTTTTTCTAACTGGTGGATTATAACAGGAATTTTCTCTAGATGTTCTTGATATCTAGATATTTCTTGCTGCAGGATCTGATATTTTTCATCAGAAGATTTTAATAGAGAATTCAGTCTCTCTATTATTAAATCAGACATTGTCCCCATCGGGGATTCCCCTGCTGAGCGATTTTGCAAGCTCTGATACCAGTGATTTGCGGATCTAACCAATGCTCAAATAATCAAGAGGGTTTTGTTCCTCTCCCAGAATATATAAAAGATTTTCAATGTCTTCTTCTAATTTATAAATTCTGGTTTGAAGTCTATAGATAATATCCTAGTAATTGGGAGTCTCTCTACTAAGACTTTCTCTATATTCTTTTAATTTTCTCAATTTTTCTTTTTCCTTATGCAGTTCTTTGCTAGTATTTTTGCAGATAGCATTTAACTCAAGTCTGTCGACAATCGAAATTATGAATAGTAAAAATAACTGTTTACCTTTGAGTATAGAGGATGGATTTATACCTGCAATATGTTTAAACAAACAAATTCAAAAGTATGGGCCCACTACGCTCCGTCAATTTTAATTTTTACTGAAGAAAAGGTAAATAACAAATAAGAAGAAAAGACAAAATATTCTTAACGGTGCGTTTGGATGAGAAAATTATAAAATCCGTAGGAATTTATAAATGATGGAATCTTTAATTCCATCAATCTAAAATTCCATTAATTGCATTTTCTATTGTTTGGTTGCATCTATTTAGGATTTGAAATGTGTAATAAATTAAGAAAGTTTAAAAAAAATTAAAAAGATAAAATAGAAAAAAGTCTTGTTTTGGAAATAAAAATTGAATACTGCAAAGGAATTCGTAAATGACACCTATTTTGGTGGAAATTGAAGTGAGGAATTTAAATAACGAATTCCTTCGTTTTTTTCCACAGAGAAATTTAAAATTTCCAATCTGATAATGCCAAACGAGGGAATTGGCTTTTAGGAATTATGAAATCCTCACTTTCAATTAAATTCCATCATTTTTTCCCTCATCCAAACACACTCTAAGTGTCTAAAAACAAATGTAGTGGAGTTTTTTGTGTTTTGGAGTTTGGTCAAGGGGGTAGGTGTAGTTTCCCCTAAAAAGAATGGGTGATGGCAGGAAAACCAAAATTTGTTCCAAAATTATACTTTGTTTATTGTATTTGAAATTGAAACCCACCCAATATCTACAACACGCGGTCTTAACACTCGATCACTTTACCAAAATTTATATATGACCTAGCTCTCTCTCTCTCTCGAAACGAGATTGAAGGCTGAATCTTCTCAGAGACGTCGTCCATGTTTGGCCTCTGTAATCTCGCTCACCTTGGATTGCTGAATCTTCTCAGATGCTTCATCTTCTCATGTTTGGCCTCTGTAATCTCGCTCACCTTGGATTGCTGAATCTTCTCAGAGACGTCGTCCATGAAGGAATTCGATCAATCATCAGATGCTGTTGGGGCTTCGATTCGGTTCATTCTCTGACTTCTTGTTGTTGGATTGCGCAGGACGCGCCGCCTTAAACGAGCTCTCATCTCAAGACTACGTGAGAATTTCACCTGAATTTTTTTTTTTATTCTTCTAGCTTCTTCGAATTTCTCCATAAATCTCATTTATCAATGCTCAAGTATGTGTGTCGATCCAGGAACGATTTATGCATGTTTGGTTAATCTATGCTTCTGTATATTTCATGCTATCTGATTTACTCTGCTGACCCCATCTAATGAATATCACTAGCATCAGCATCAGCATCTGCATCTGCATCTGCATTATCTAAAGTGGGCCGGGGAAGATAAGGGCTAAACTTGAAATTAACTTTGTTTTCCCAGCTTGTCAATTATAAAATGTTTCTCTTTTGGATATTGGAGTTCAGTGATTGTAATAATTTGTTTATGCTGCAACTAGTGCAGAAAACAATCAAAGAGAAGATAATACTTAGCCTTCTTTTGAAGGTAGTCGTCCCGCCATTTTGTTCTTTTGCAAAGAATCAAGGCTTTTTTAGTTGCTCAACTTGCTGGATTTTGTTCTTTCCTAGAGAGTCGAGGCTTTTTTAGCTGCACAGCTAGTGGTTAATGTCTATCATTTTATTGTTTTATAGTTTTTGCATTGCTAGTTATACTAATTATGACATTCATCTACCTCCCTTATGTTTTTGCAGGGGAGAATCAGATTTTCAAATTGGGTCATGTAATTGAAAGTGCTAAAGTGGTGGTAGCTGGAGTGTCATGGCAATTCACTGAAGGTACATACACCATAAATAATCTAGTGCAAACATTTGGTTTATCTCTTGCTTTAAGTAGTGAAACTGACTACTTTCATTTTTCTTTTTTACTAGTAAGGGCTCTATTCTCCATTCTGGGAATTCAGATCAGTTTTCTCATGGAAAAGCATTTCAGTTTAAGCACATTACTTAATTAATATGTGCTTATGAATTATTTAGTTAAACTTGAATGATTTCAACTGCTATGGTAGCTAGTCATTGCTTGGGGGGGGGGGGGGCTCTCATTGGACGGTTGCTCCTATTGGCTCATAACAAAGTCTATTCATACGTACTATCTACACACATATAAGGTAATCTTTTGAAATGAAGAAGTCCTTGTTCCTTGACGTCTGTATACTACAACAGCCCTGCCCAAACTTTGTTTTTTCTATGACAATTAAACTGAGTACAGAATAGTTTGCATGAAGAAAACGTTGTAGAATGCCATAACATGTTTTGTGGCTTGTTCATTTCAGGTAATGTCCAGTTGGCCTTGTTAGAAGGGAATCAATGGATTCTGTTTTGAAAAAGACTCTGACCAGGGAATGAACCTTCACCCAAAAGATTGGAATGAAGCAATCTCAAATTGAAATGTAGGAATGTCAGGCTTTTGATATCCATTTGAAGTGGCATGGAACCAACTGAAGCTTAATGACTTACTGGGAAACTGAAAGAATTTAAGAGGCTGTACAAATTAACCTGCTGAAGACATTGAGACAATATCATGCAGTTTCCTTCTGGAGTTGATACCATTATATGAAACATCAACTTTGTGGTAGGTTTAAGCTTTGTAAGTTGCAGTAAGTTTCTTTATTTCGGATAAGGTAGTGCAATAAGTTGTATTTACACAACTGTAATGACTTTAGATTTTGATCGAATGAGATGGTGTATATGGTTTTATTTGTTTTTTTTTTTTTTTTTTTTTTTAATAATGTGGCATTTGAAGACACCGTTCTAACTGTTGGCTATTAACACTATAATTGGTGTATGGTAGTTGACATGACAGCTGACATGACAACATTCTTTTAAGTTGAAAACCAGGCACCGATTCAATTTTGGTGCTCTATGCTCCAAAGGAAACTGGGGCAATCACCACTGTCATGTTTTTGGTGGCTGCATAGTGGCTAATGAAGGCTTTGGTGGCCTTTGTGAACAATGAACACCCATATAGGAGGGTGTCCTATAAGCAAAATTGTAGTAGTGAGTGGAAACTGTGTGCAAGAAACAAACCAGCTTGCCTCCATTTTTAACCACAAACTTCGTGCAACTCTCGCAAATTTAACTTTCATTTTTCAAGGATCTTTCTTTGTTCTAGGTCGAGATATATAATGGGATCGCCTATGATGGAATTACAAGTCCCCTCAAATATGGTAATTAAATTTCAACATGTTTAGGACAGACTTTGTTTTGTCGCTTATATTACGTCCAATTTAAATCTCCAATTTCGCAACATATATATAACAAAAGAATATTACATTATTTATCATTCAAATTATTTTTTTGTAATAGGCATTGAGGACGGAAGCAATCCATGCTGCACGGGTTGGTTACGGGAGACATCGGCCTGTATTCAACCGCTATACCATGCTCTCAACCAAATAGTCACTTCTTTTGGGACGGTTTTCATCCTACTGAAACTATTAGTTCAATAGTAGCAACTAGCTGTTTCAATGATTCAAATGTGTGCACTCCACTAAACATCAAGAAACTTGTACAAATGTAATATCTATATGATGGATCACATCGATCAGCTTTCGCTGATCAATTGATCTAGCTAGCTTAATTGTTTCATGTACATTGATAAATACTTTTATTGAGAATTTTTTATATCGGAATATAAACATTGCATAAAACTTTATAGGATTTTGGTTTCGATCTAGCTAAATGCATGCATTAGTTATGTAAATGATTTTAGGTTGGATATATACTTTAATGTCTCTATATTTTATTTTTACAAGTGCTTAATTATGATCGGCCGGTTTAGTTAAATTAATCGGTTTAGTATTTGAATTTCCAATTTCATTCTGTTTCATTTGGCAATTGCTTCATTAACGTACAAATAAATTGAAAACTAAATTAAGATTAATTACCATGCAGGATTAACTTGAAGAAAGATAGACCAACACTAAAGTAAAATTACAAATGCTGGTCACAAAATTTGCTTAGAACAACTTAATTATGACTATATAACGCTTCACAGAACTACTCTAATTTCTCATCAGCAGACAGGCTAGCTCTATGAAGTGAAGGCACACTTAATGTACATGGTTACTACCTGTGATATAAAAAACAAAAGAAATTAAAGAAGCAAACCCATTCTATATAATATAAGCTATATAATACAGGACTTGGATCACTAGCTAATTCCAACCGATCAAGGGAAAAAGACCGGACCGGGGGCAAAATTGTGAGCCTATTTAATTAAACACGCTTAGGTTTTGATCATCTCAATGCTGTGGCTCTTGGTTGTGTATGGGTGGCTTGCGGCGACCCATACTCCCTCCGGAGGATCCCTTATAATCTTTATGCATCAGGTTTACTATCTCTCTTTCTGCTTCAAGAAGCCGTCTAGTTTCTTCATCTACTTGAGAGTGTTTTGTTGGCTCATCTCTAGGAATTCCAATGTTGCTGCTCGTACTGCTGGCAGCAGTTTTCAATATTTTGATTCCACCCTGCAGGTGTTAAGCCATCAACTAGCTCAGTCAGGTTAATGCATGTGAATATGTGACCTACTGTAACCAGTTCCATTGAGGCAAAATTGTTGACTGGGAAAAGGTAATCTCTATTTAACTAGAAACATCAGCCTAAAAAGCCTAAATGGAGGGGGGCTTTGTTTTCTGATAACAATTACCTCATGACAAATCAAGTACATGCAACATAAAATTCTGTTTCTGGAAAACCGAGTTACCTTTTGGTTCAATTTGGTTTGTGGTCTTCCGTTGAAGTTGTACTTTGAAGCCTTATTACTGTCCTTTCCTGCAATCATGACAAACAAAGATCTAATATGACCCATCGATCATTAACCTTATCCCACATCTCAAAATTTTGGTAATTCCAAAACAATGCAATCTCGATAGTAGATCGATGTGCATTCATATATTAAACATTGAGAGAGTTGTAATAAAACATATCAAACTAATCAAAGATTGAAAATTCCTTCCAATGCATATTATATATTGAAAGATGAATTCATACAATACACACGATATATATCACACATATATTTTCACTAGAGCTGTCATCTAAGAATAACAAAGCTGGGTTTTGCCTCAATTGTGTTTAGGAGGATGGCGTGCAGGTCCATGATAATCAGCACCAAAAGCTACAAAGTGATCATGATGAGCAACTTTCAACTTCTTCTTAGCACTACTACTTTTATGATCAAGTTTACATGTTACATTTAGATCTCCTTTTCTAGCTTCAGAGTCACATGTTGCACCTGAATTCTTTGATGAAGTAGTAGTAGGAGTAAGCTCTCCATTTCTCAGCACTACTTTCTGTGCCGCCATCTTCCTTCCTCCGATCCCTATAATCCTTGACCCAGCGATTTTTGAGATTTCATCAATTAGTTCCTGCATACTTATTTGGTTTAGCTTGTATTCTATATTTTATGCATAGGAAGTAAATTAGATAACAAGCGGAGCTTCGCAATCCCCAGAAGGCTTCTTTACAATTCTCTGGAGTGCAAATAGCAATACCATTATGACCGTACTGTAACTTGGAAGATTTCGAAGGTATGCAAATAACAATACTACTTAATTGGCAAAACCAATCATGAATAGCAAGGTTACCTTTTCATCAGGCAATACAGAATGTTTTCCAGTCATTAATAACCCTTCTTTACCTACAAAATTAAACGTACTAGAGCTTAAGAAAATCGATCCTCAAATCAGTCAAATGTTTCTGAAACTAGGAGAAATGGATTAATAGGAGAAAACTGAGCTATCTATAGCATACCTTTATGATCAGCATGTGCAGTGAAGTCTCCTAAGGCATGCCTCACAAAAAGAAACCCTAGTACGAAGCTTGCAATAATCTTCAGCATCTTTGTGTTTTTTTTCTTGCTTGATTATCTTGGATATTCTAGCTTTTCAGAAAGAGAGGAAACTTGGAGAGGCTGATGTGGGTTTTATAGAGAGAGTTGAAGACCCAAGTCAAAGCTAGGGTTCAGACACGTCTCTGTCCCTGCATAAAATATTACCTGCTAGTCCAGACAGAGCTTGGGAGGACACAAAACTTAAACAACGAAATCAGTAAAATAAGGAAAGAAAACAGCGTTTTCAGTTTTCAAAACTTTGAATGTGGTGGGTTTAATAAAGCTGCATATATAGAAGTTAGGCCTAATACGTACGATCATTTATATAAAAGAAAATTAGCGCTTTAATTTCTTGCGCATGTCTTCTCTGCCATGCATGAAACCAGAGGTGATTAAATAAGCTGCTCAAACAGATTAGTCACATTTGTCAAATAGAAGAGAAGGATGAATCACTAATATTGAGACACCAGGGTAGTCATGCAGGAATTATGGTATTAATCAAGATGTTTATCATACACTCATTTTACTTCTAATTAAATAAAAATTATAATTTAATACACTTATTTTACTTCTAATTAAATAAAAATTATAATTTAATTGAACTAAATTTACGACATTGACAACAGAATTACCACATTCATTTAAACTATTTACATATAATTGAACCAAGTTATCACATTGACAAAAATTTGTTCATAAACTTGTAAAAATGTCGTAGGTGCCGTAACTATCTCTAATAAAACTAATTAAATTCACACAAACAATAACTCTACTTACCAGAATGACAACAAATATGTTCTCATACTCATAAATATATGTATGACATACATGTATGTATCGTAGATTTTTCCTAGGAGGCAAGGTATGTATTACTCAATTGCTAATTGCAAATTGCAATTTTCTTTTCGTTAAGTTCAAGCCGAATTGTAAGATTAAATTCTACTAATCTAGATTATGCAAGATTATGTTGGTATCAGTGTCTAATCTTTTTTTTTTTTTAGAAGATTAGGCTCATGAAAATCATACTTTCAAACTTTGAAGCCTAACTAAGTTGAATAGTCAAAAAACTAAAGTTCGTATAGTCAGATATTAGCTGTGATTTTTTTATTTACGTACTAAACAAAACTGAAACACACAGTAAATAAATTAAGATGATTAGATAATTAGTAAGGGTCAATATTTATGCAGCAACGGTGTGAGTCAGAGATTCGGTCCTCAAATTCAATATATATTACAAACAAGTAGAAGAATGGTGTTCACTAAACAAAGGTATGCACCTTCTCTCGGATACCTTTTTAGGGGTTCAGACAAAAAATATTTCTTTGTTTTTGGGCAGTGGAATATTCATTTTGTAACTTAGGAACATCAGGTACTTTCAATACGAGACAAGATTTGGAATCATCAATTTGTGCGTGATCTTATCGATCATTTTCTCTTGTATATAAGGATCATGTATTGCAGAGTTTATGCCGGGGTGATCAGTACATAGATTCACTGATATTAATTTTGATGTAATTAAAGTGAATAATTCACTTATTGTACTAGCTACTACTACGTACTACAGCTTGACGAGCATAATGTAGCACCAAGGAAAACCATTCAAAAAGCAATAACATTGCAAGAGGTATAATAAGCGCATGAGGTGAAAATGGCGGAAGGAAAACCGTTAATTCTGGATGTTGAGTATTCTTCTATTACCCAATTGATTAGGTAATTGTTCAGCGTCTAAAGCAATAATCGAGAAATTGTTTTGCATGGGATGAGCTCTTTTTCTTTTTGTTATATTGGAGAAGATTGAATCTTTAATCTAGTTAAATAACTCAACTTATCACTCTTCCTCATCAGTAAAGAAGGGAAAATGATGCAAATGGATTGTTTTTTTTGAACGAAAATAGGTCAGCCCTTTCATTAGATTCAGCAAGCAGTACAAAAACGAAACACCCCTTATGGGGTCGACAGAAAGTAATCGTTCCTTAGAACCTCATGACACCCTATTCTAGAAGAATAAAATCCCAAAAAATCCCGAGTACACCCACCTTTTAGGAAGTCCACGCACCATTATTCTAACAAAAATCAGACACCTCGAAGCAGAGGATGACATACCATCCTCCAGGCATAAAAGGTAACAACTGAGGCACTAGTTTTTGCGACCCAAAAAGAAATTAAATTAAGATAGCCGGAGAAGGTGAAGCCTCACCTTCTACCACTCCCTCTGCATCCGGAGACTCCACAATGAATTGTTATTTTGTTCTATACAATTTATTTTTGTTTTATATTCCTTAATCACTTAACCCAGCCGCTCATTTAATAACTCAATCTACGCTCAATTGTACATACCATATTAAGACAAAAATGATTAAATCATGTATTATCTCAAAAACTAAACTAATGTATATTTGAGCTAAATTCAATAATAGGTAAGTTGATTTTTTTTTTCTGGTCTAACCGTCTAAACTAAGTTGATTGTTAAAAAAAGAAAAAGGAACTTATACATAGCTATACAGGCAGTCAACTAGCTAGTATAAGATCTTATGGGTGAAGTGGGAGAAGGCGGTGCTATTGGCAAGCTAGCTATTTGCATAGTTCCCAAAGAGGAAAGCATGAGAGGAGCATCAAGCAGCAGGCATCAAATTAAGAGCCTGCAGAAACATTGACAAGTGATTTGGCATAGAATTACTCAAAAATATTTCACCTTTAACAATGCAAATATATATATATACACAAAATTTTAGAACACGAGGGCGTGACCTCCAACTTGTACGCTAGTGGCTTCTCCTTGAGAACAGCGAGTGACTACGTGATTTCTAACCAAGTCGGTTCAACATGGCCGGCATTGCAAACCAGATATTGGCTCGACCACTAACCAATCAGTAGCCTTCTAGCTAGGTTAAGTTCTAGGACCTAAAACTATGAAGTCATTGCTCAACTTTTTGATCAATAAAACTTCACCTAAGAATCTTTTGTTTTCAGGAGTTAGGTTCTTAGAAGGAGTTGGATTCTTCTGATGAATTATATATTTTTATTTTTATTTTCTGAACAAAAAAGTTATTCAAGCACCTAACAGAAAATCACAGAACCTATCAAACAAGACTGTTATAGATTCTGTACGTTTTCTTGGCTTAGCTTAAATCTTCACGGATTCTCCACTAGAAGTCTAGAAACTAGGTTGAAGATGAGTTATTAGTTTATTACAGCACCATAGACACCCACAGAAACACTGGAAGTGAAATAATAACTAAAAGCTATACAGAAACCGACACGTGGACGCGGTGAAAATCGGCTCCGAGTACCAATATTGTCTCCGTCTGATAGTTGGTTTAGGAGTGATTAAGCTAGTTGATAGTTATCCGAATTAATACTAATTAATCTACTAATCTGAGCACAAACCAGAATGAACTTCTTTGCTGGTTCCGACCTCCCACATGGACAGAGTAAACAATGGAAGGGGTATCCTCTTCCTCATGTATTATTAGTCTTTTATTTGTACCCCTGCACGGTGTGAAGCTTTTTAGGGTTAAGGAAAGCTATATCTCTCAACACACTTGGCCTGAGAACCAAGATAAGAAAAAGTGTTATCTCTCAGTAAAGGGCTTCTGCTGTGGGACTTTGGTAGTGATTGAATATCTGTAAAGGCTTTAAGAGTTACATGCGTCATGCTTGTATATGTGGCACGGACTTCATATAGTTATGTAATAATGTGATTAGAAGCATCCTTGAGTTAGATGATACTATAATAGTGTTCTACGATCCCAGATATCTGAATCGAAATGATGTGAAGTGTTATATTTGTTCATTCAAATTAAGGCATATAAACTACAAACACACAGTCCACATACAGTTCCACATCCTCACACTGTCGGAAAGCAAGAGCCCTTGGTGCTAAATTGCAAGCAGTAAAGAAGGATCATTCTGTTTTACTGTTTTATTCATTTCGCTTGTGGTATACAATCACGTGTCTCTTGTTACACTGTGATGACCTGCAAGCTGCGTCTGTGTGCAACTGGTGTAAAAACTCTACAAAGGTGGGAAAAGTTTACCCTGCAAAGGACCATATTGTTAAGTTAATGGACCAACAAGGTGCTAGTTGGAGCCCATGCCTCACAAGTACATGACCAACATGAACACCTACAACTGTGATTCAATGATTTTGTCAACTTGTCAAGTCCCCATCTCAACGATTCTCATTGGTCTCTTCTACAAAAGATCGGCAGTAAAGAAATGACACCCTTTCGGGGTCAATCAGCTAGCGCAGCCATATATACAAGACACTGGAACTTGAACAAGCTCATAGTTCCATTGCAACTTGGTCGATCTGATGAAGTATGACTAGACCAGGTAAGGTTCTACCACTTTAGTTCAAGATAACTACAAGACTGGTAAGTCTAACTAGTTCAAATCACTAGGCAAAAATAAAACAGAACAAAAACAAAAACCAGCATACATTTACAGATATCTACAATGAATTGCTGATGTGAACTTGGATCAAGACCACATAACATATGAAATAAGTTATCAGAGAGTAAACGAAATGAGCAAGGCACAGTAAAGCTTTAAGATATACAAGTTGGATATGATAGAGGTTTCAAAAAGTGTACAAGAGTAGGAAAAATCGCCTTCTTACAACTCTTCTCCTGACCCATGTTCATTCTCTAAAGCCTCAGTCTCCAACTACAACCTTGTTCAATCATTGGACATTACAGATCCCTTGAATGAGGATATAATCTCACAAATTGCAGTCTATGAAATGTCATCGACAAAAATGGTATTCGGCAATGCACCCACATTGTCATTGTCAATAAAGCCATGGTACTTGCATGATTAGCCAAGAATGAATCAAGAGAAAGATGCTGGCTGGAGATGATGTTCCCTCGTCATTTTCTGACTAGTAATTGAAATAAGAACTGCAAAGCAGTACTCTCTGCTTTAGTAGATGGAAGCATCGAATCTTGGCTCATAAAAACAAACCTGGCTGTTGTATGACTGAAGAGCACAGCCTGCAATCCAAGACCACATCTTCTTATCCACGTCATAAAGAAGGCCCTTCCCTTGGTTCCAAGATGTGAAGCAAATCAAGTTATCCTGTCCAGAGCACTCAAATCTCTCAGCTGATAACCTTAACAAAGAACGAAAGTACTTTGGCGGCATCCTGCTGATCTCCACCCATATAAATTTAGCATGATCCAGTTCCCAAATTCTCATACTCTGAAGAGTACTATAAAGACCAATTCTTCCAACTAGAAACAGACGCTTCTGGGTGCCAGCAACCAAATAACCATCCAATAACGACCGGGGGAACTTAGCTGGAATGTGTTCCCAGTAACCTGTGTCCAGCCGATACATCATCAGACCAAGCGGAGAAAGAGTTTCCAAATACAATCTTGAGTCACAATATGCCATCTTTGAGGAGCATAAATTAACTGCGGGCATTATCTGGTGAATTGACCAACTATTGAGTTTTGAATCATATACTTCAGTGGGCAAGGATTTGTCACCATAGATATCACTAGTGGCTATAACTTTAAATGAGCGATCCTTCCTATCAACAACCATTATCAGCTGCCTTTGCTGATTATAATGCATACTAGGCAAAGTCCTCCAAGTTTGTGTGAGAGGGTTACACACTAAGGTTTTAAAAACTAAGCCATCAAGCCCCGAGAAGCAAACTAGACCGGCAGATGAGCCAACCAACCAGAACGCCCACTGTGGTAAAAATGTGAATGGTATTCTGTACCATGTTTTCAGAGGCAAGCTGAACACCGAGCATTGCGGGGTCTGAGAATTCTTCCAAAATGTGAGAAGACAAGGCCCATGAGATGGCACTTGTGAGTGGAACTTAATAAAGCTTTTATCTTGTAGAATCGCATTCCACCTCTTACAAACACATCGGAGCCTGAATATCATAAATGGTGGAACCCTAGCTAATATCTCATTCAACAAATCCTCAGGCAGCATTGCCCATATATTATCCTCCATTTGAACATCAGGGTGAACCGCTTTACCAAATGTGGCAGCCGTTTCCTCATCTAATCCTCTTGGCTTTGTCTTAACCACCTTTTGCCTAGAAGGGCTAGTGTTTCTTGACCTTACACAACCCAAAGGGCTTGTATTCCTCGACCCACTGCCTCTAATAGGTGACACTTGCTTGGGGCACCTATCATCTTCACCAGAAAACCCATTTCCCATAGGTTTCACACTAGACACTGCAGACCCAGAATCAGAAGATTCCCCAGAACCATCCATGGTTGTCAAAACCCTAAACAACCCAATATCACTTCAATGGTTTTACCCTAATCCCCAATTCCAAACTCTCAATCCATGCTTCCCAACCCAAACGATGAAACCTTTCCAGCATCAGATTAAAAACCCATAATTCAGATACTGATAACTCTAAGAATCATAGCATAACACCAGCATTACAGTGTAGATATTCAACAAAACAAAAAAGCCCTAATCTTTCAGTCAGATCCAAAAATTCATAAGCTTTTGTAGATTCTAAGATTGGCACAAGGTAAAAGAAAGATTTTTTTTGTTGAGCACAGATCAATTACCAGAAGAAATTGAAGCCTTTCACTGCCCTGTGACCCCACTTTGGATTCAAGAACCTCCCATGGCTTTGCTTTAAGCTTTGTTGAAGCACAGATGATGAAGATTTCAGATTTGACATAGAAATGAGAGAGAACCTATGTCCAGCTTCAAAGACTGGTTCTTTAACATTTTGGGGTTTTGATTTACTTTGTCACTATTTGACAAAATGGACAAAACCATCCATGGAAATGTATCTGCTGTTTCTATCTGGTGTGAAATTAAAATTGAACAGTGTTGGTGCATGTTCAATTACAGGAGGCCACGTCAGAGAATGGAATGTGGTCAAATAGATGGATTTCTGTATTATGCGCATTCAACGGTAGAGATTTGATGGTGTAGGTATACAGGGTAGTGAATTGTGCCCCACTTGGTAAATTACCTATGGTTTTCTTTACATGTAGATTGTTGGGCTCCACTAAATTTCTGGTCTTTTGTTTACTTTGAGTTCTGGTGGTTGCTGAAGCTTTCATCTACCAAATGTACCAAACAAATACTTTGTGTTCGTTACTAGATCCAAATGTTACCTGAATTTTGATATATGAAATCTTACAAATTTGACCCAAAAAAAAAAAATTCTTAAAAATTACAAAAGTAATTATATACCAATATATATTATATATACACACATTCAAAGAAAAAAAAAATTATATATATATATATACACACACACACACACTCTATTATTAGGAGAAGAGACACTAATCAATTTTTTTTTATTACAAAAAACTCTACTGCCTTCTTCATATAGGCGCCGCGAAGACCTTGTAGTCCTCGTCCAATGGTATCTCCGACAGCATCTCGCCGTTGTGATGATGTTGCCGGACAGGAAACGAATGGACTATGGTCCTTTGCCCTCTGGATCTATTCTGCTTGAGGCCTATACAATGATGGTTTTGGCTTGTTTTGAATTGCATATCTTGGGCTAGACGTTTTCGTGCGTACTGATTTTGGGGAAGAGAAGCGGCGGCGAGCTGGGTGCGCTTGTTTGATTTGGAGATTCTGATTGTGGCTAGTGAGATTTATAATGCACGCGATCTGAATCTTTATATATATAAATTTTTAGATATAAGTTAAAACACCACATCCATGTCATTTTATTAAAATAATTTGGTTGGACAGAGTTTGCTACGTCCTTGCCATATATTTAGAACTTAACTCAACCTATTTGGTGAAATGATTTTGCTTTCATTATATTTAGTTACCTACATTATCTCATATGTTCATCAGTCACACACACATATATATACACTTTTTTTGGTAAAGAACATGCACATGACTAGTTTGAGACAACCATAATGTGGATATATATGGATTGGTATCACAAGAATTTGAGGACAACCAACCACCAGCTCAATTCTATTTACGCATTAAGGCATACAATATAAGTGCAATTAAAGATTAGATTTCATGCGATTTTCATATACTGCCTCACTGTGCTTTACTCATTTTAAGTTGATTACGTTCATGCTTAATCCCAAATTCAATTTTTTTTGTTAATGTGTATGAATTCAACTAAGGGTCTTCAACTAAATCGTGTGTTGCACCATACCACAACGCATTGCTGGACATACTATAAATGCCAGAGGAGTAGACTTCATGCAAAATTCATTTGGTGTCACTCACTGCTCTACTCATTCAAATTACAATGTTTTCGTTTTTTTTTTATTAGCCAATAATGTGTATGATTTCAAATCTAACTTGTGTGTTGTACCATACCACAAGGAAATGACAAATATACACTGTTTTGACAGCTTGTGATGGGAGAACAAGCGAAGTGACCAAAATGACAAAATAGTCATAATTGTAATACCTTTTTTAAAACAGGTATATATGTATATACTATAATTATTATTTATAGACCGTAAAAATCAATACACATAACACATGTGCTTTTCATTTTTATTATTTTACATTATTGATGGGAAATATCATATATTTTACAATGACAATATGTCAATGACTAAAATTACATGTTTCCTTATTCATATATAAATCAATAATCAACAAGTACAAAAGCAAGACGTAGCCGCCCTCTTCTCTCTAAACTAGGGTTAGGGTTTTTGACTACGTAGCCTCTTTCTCACGTCAATGGCAATTGATGCAATGGCAGCCCGCTTGGCCTCCTCCCTAGCGTTGGCTGATGGCAAGAAACCGGTGGACCTGCGTCCATCCAAAGGACTGCGACAACCCGAAGCTTTCATGGTGGGAAAGCTGCTCACGGCGCGGGAATACTCTCGTCGCTCTTTCCTTGGCATGTTCCGATCTGCATGGCGAATCAATGGCAGACTGAGCGTTGAAGAAGTTGGAGAAGATGACAGGGTTCTGTTCACTTTCACAGATCCCTCTGATGTGGATAGGGTTTGGAAGGGTGGACCGTGGGGCTACAACAGGGCCCCTGTAGCACTAGCGCCGTACGACGGTATCAGTCCGGCAAGCGAGATACCACTGAAGAAATCATCCTACTGGATGACGCTGCAAGGGGTACCGCCGGCGTTCAGGTCTGAGCGTATTATGCGCCTGATCGGAAGTACGCTGGGAGAGTTCAAGGAATTTGATCGTCCGGCTTTCCGGACCCGAGTCCTGCGCATCAGGGTCGAGATCAACTATGCAAAGCCTCTCTTATTTCGTCGCCGCTTCTGGGTGGAAGATGAAGTTCAATTCATGGTGCAGTTTCGGTATGATAAGTTGTTTGGCAGATGCGGTACCTGTGGCCTAGTTACCCACGTTGGCCTTCCTTGTTCAGGGCCGGATCTGGAAGAAGATAGTGATACACCAGTTGGAGCGGTGGCACAGCCCACGGCCTTGGCAATACTACGGGGACAGGAAAACCCTAATAACAATAGGGTGGTGGTAAACAATCAAACCTTGATCTTCAAGGCTCAGATACCAACTAGCATACCGGAAGCTTTACTTCCCCAATCCGTGGTGGCCATGCGTCGTCAAAGACAGGTGCAAATTAGAGCACTGAGAGAGCCAAGACTCAATGGCGATCCAATTACAGGACAAAGGCGAAGCAGGGAAAATGATGAGGTAGTTATTTCTCCAAAAAAATTACGCTTAAGTCTTGCTATTGGGAAGAAAAATCTGGATGCAGTGACTATGGGTTTATTGGAAGGGCCTTCCAAAAACAGTGATCAACCAAAGAGAAAAAGAGGACGCCCTATTGGAAGTGTGAATAAGCTGCCTTATGGAACAGCAGGAAAAGGAAAAAAGAAAGATGGTGAACCTGACAAGACAAAGAGCAACAAGACCAACCTGATGCCGAGGTTGTTAGCTGCTGAGGAGCCTGAAACTAGTACTAGCTCTAACCCTAAGGGGAAAGAGATGGTACTTGCTTAAGGTACCAAATTTCAAGACATTCTGAACTTCAAGCCTTCTCAAGTGGGAGTGATTTCTATATATTTTCTAAGATGTTTCTAGTTGATATGTGTACCACAATTGAGTGCTGGCAGATTAGACTAGATGAATGATTTTGCCTTAGGAAGTGAGATTATTCTTACTTAGTTTGTTGGCTTGCTGTTTCAGCGAGCGACCATTTAGACTTTAATGAGTTTATGTGTGACTTAGATAGGACATCCGGTTTGTTCCGGCTCTTCTTATGTAAGTTCTGTTAGACTCTGGCCTGTTTTCATGGCTTTGATATCTAATTAAATCAAATCCTTTCAAAAAAAAAATGACTAAAATTACATACAACAAAGCCTAAAACCTCCCACAACAAAAGATTGCCATGTCATAAAATTTTTCTTTTAATTGTATAATATCAAAGAAAATCAATGAATTTTTAGATTAATTTTCATTCATAATTCGAAAATACCTCTTAAAAAATTTCATTTTTACCCTAATGCATTATCTGATCTCTTATGATCTTTTTTTGAGAGAAAAGAGGTCAGAAATTTTATTGAACTTCAGGAAATTACAGAGGGGTGGATTCAGCTGCCAATGCAGCTGACAAAAATGAAGGGGAAGATGAAAAGTAAAAAAACTCTTGCAACTCAAAGCAAGCCCTTGCTGCCATAAGGTGAGCAACCTTATTTGCACTCCTGTTGATATGAACAATCTTCATATTATTCTGACCTGCCAAAGCCAGCCTCAAGTCCTCATAAACTCGACCCAAGATAGAAGTGTTAATCCCATCTAGCCCTGTCAACTGCCTCTGCACAAGTTGAGAGTCTGTTTCCAAAATGGCTGGAACAAAAGCATTTGCTACAGCAAAATTCACTGCCATACTACAAGCGAGCACTTCTGCATGTTCAGGCGAAAGAAGACCATGTAGTGGTCGTCCTCCACCAGCAAGTAACACACCCTGATAGTCTCTAATAACAAAACCAATGCCTGCCTGCTTTGTTGTATGATTATAAGAGCCATCTACATTGATCTTGCACCAACCCAAAGGTGGTGCAGACCATCGAACAACCCGCACAGGACGTCCAATTCCCACCTTCAAGTTATAAAATCTGTATGCATGCAACCGAGTCATAGACTTGAGCAGAACATCACATGCAGGAAGCCTTTTATTTTCCCAAACTCTATTGTTTCGTTCCTTCCATACTCCCCAAAGAATATAAATCAAGTCACCCAAATCTTTCAAAGCTAGCTCATATACACAATAGCTAAACCATTCCAGTAAATCACAGTGAGCTGTATGAGGATTAAAACACACCTGAGCCAAGACTCCATTAGCTTGAACCAACTGCTTAGTGTAAGGGCAATCCCTACATATATGTAATGTAGTCTCTAAAGAAGATGAACATAGAACACACACTAAAGAGTCCAGCATAACCCTTTTTGAGGCAAGCCTTTCCAATGAAGGTAAGATATTATGACAAACTCTCCAAATATGAACCTTGGCAGAGTTAGGTATATGAACCTTCCATAGCTTTTTCCAAAAACTCATTCCAACAGATAATTGGAAAGGCCTTCTAACATTAGAGCTAGCAAAATCAAAGCGGTAAGCTGACTTAACAGTAAACTTACCATTTTTCTCCAACCTCCACACAACTCTATCGTCAACAGCTCTTGTGCTTAAGGGAAGGCTCAAGATAGCTTCTGCCTCGGCTACAGGAAAGATTTGTCTAACCAAGTTAACATTCCACAACCCTGCCGGAGCAATAAGGTCACTGACCTGTCTAACCTCATTAGCCTCCACATTATTCTCCATTGGTTTGTAATCTGGCACCCCTGGTAGCCAACAATCAGACCAGATATTCACATTAGTTCCATCACCGACCTGCCAATAAGAGCCTTGCCTTAAAAGCTCTCTTGTGGAAAATAAACTTCTCCATGAAAAAGAAGGAGTAGCATGAGAATTAGCCAACCAGAAAGAAGTATCCGGAAAATATTTGGCCTTGAAAATTCGAGTAACCAAGCAGTTTGGATTATTCACAACACGCCAAGCCTGTTTTGCAAGCATTGCAGAGTTAAAATTGGACAAACTTCTGAACCCTAAACCACCTTCTTCCTTAGGATTACACAACGCTTTCCAATTTTTCCAATGAATTTTTCTCTTGTCAAGAGAGCTTCCCCACCAAAAGCGAGCACACATCTGCTCTAAGTCGTCACAAAAATTCTTAGTCAATTGGAACACACTCATGGCATAAGTAGGCAATGCTTGAGCCACAACCTTAATGAGAATATCCTTACCAGCACCACTCAACAATTTACCTTGCCAATTAGCTAATCTTTTTGCCAACTTATCCTTGATGTATTGAAAGGTAGAAGTCTTCTTCCTTCCCACATAAGTTGGCAGCCCCAAGTACTTCTCACGAGACTCCACTTCTTCAACTCCCAAAAGACTAGAAATTTCTTCCTTCATGAACTCTGACACATTTTTACTAAAAACCACAGAGCTCTTGTCAAAATTAACTAATTGACCAGAGGTCCTACCATATGTCTCAATAACATCTTGAATTTGATCACAATCATCTAGAGTAGCATTAGCATAGAGCATGCTATCATCCGCAAAAAGTAAATGGTTCACAGAGGGAGCATTATCACAAACCTCAATCCCGGGCAGAAGTCCCAATTCTTGTTTTTGCTGCAACAAAGCTGAAAACCCTTCGGCCCCAAGAAGAAACAAATAAGGAGACAAAGGGTCACCTTGCCTCAATCCTCTACTAGGGATAAAATAACCCCTAGGTTTACCACGTACCAAAAAAGAATACCGCACAGAGCTTACACACTGCATCACCATCTCAATCCAACTGAAAGCAAAGCCAAACCTTTCCAACACCTTCCTGAGAAAACGCCATTCCATTCGGTCATAAGCCTTGCTAAGATCAAGCTTCAAAGCCATAACACCTTCACTGCCCTCCCTTTTATTATGAACAAAATGGGCCACCTCATTAGCCACAAGAATGTTATCCGTGATCAATCTCCCCGGCACAAAGGCACTTTGAAAAGGAGAGATCAAAGTAGGCAAAATCACTTTCAACCTATTAGCAATGGCTTTCGAGCAAATCTTGTAGATAACATTACATAACGCTATAGGCCTCAATTCCGACATATGTTCTGGATTAGACACTTTGGGAATGAGACAAATATGAGTGAAGTTTATTTGCTTTAGCAACTGACCTGAGTGTAAAAAATCATGAACTGCTTCGGTGACCTCATTGCCAATAGTGTCCCAATAATGTTGAAAAAACAAAGGAGGCATCCCATCCGGACCTGGGGACTTAGTGGGGTACATTTGGAATAAAGCACACTTTACTTCTTCTTGAGAATATGGAGAACACAATTGCTCATTCATGGCTGGAGTAACACATGGTTGGATTGCAGCAAGAGTTGCTTCCATTGCTTCAGAGTCTATTTCCGAAGCAGAAAACATAGAGGCAAAATAAGAGGTAACCACATCCACCAGTCCCTCGTCATCTTCACACCACTTGCCCTCTGCATTGTACAGACCACAAATAGTATTTTTCCTTTTTCTATTCGCTGCCTTCCGGTGAAAATAGCCAGTATTCCGGTCTCCTTCCTTTAACCAGGCCACTTTAGATCTCTGCTTCCAAAAACTCTCTTCCTGCGAAAGGAGAGTTTGTAACTGAGTCATTAATTGCTTCTTCTCCTGCTGTACAACGTCAGATAATGGGACATCAAGCAGCTCCTCCATTCTTGCCCTAATGCCAAGCATTTGTTGTTGTCTACCTTTAAAGGCTTGCTTCTGCCATTTATCCAGTTCCAACCTTGTTCGAGTTATCTTCTTTGTGATTTGAAACATTGGTGAACCAGCAATATCAGTACACCAAGCATCTTTCACCACTCCATCACACTCACCGTGCAGTAACCAATAAGCCTCGAACTTAAATCGGTAATGGCATCTCTTCTTTACCAAAGGGGTTGTACTAGCTTGTAGCAATAACGGTACATGGTCAGAATCGCTAGGTGGGAGATGCAAAAGACGTGCATGGCCAAAGATATCACACCAAGAAGGTGTGCAGACTGCTCTATCCAACCTAAGTTGGGTCACTGAATTCCACCACGTAGATTGGGGTCCTGAGAACCCTAGATCAAGAAGGTCAGCGTAACCCAGTGCATCACGAAAACCTCTCATTTGTCGTTCAGATCGAACAGGACCATCGATCTTCTCACTATTATTAAGAATTTCATTGAAATCCCCAATTACAACCCATGGCAGCGAATCAAGATCACTCAAATCCCTCAATAACTGCCATGAACGGTCCCTATCTGCTGTATGTGCAAAGCCATAAAAGCCCGATAGCCTCCACCTAGGGTTACCAGCACCCCCATCGATTACAAGATCCATATGATGCGCAGAGACCGTGCCTACAGTCGCCATCACCTCAGCGCTCCAGAAGATCCCCAGTCCTCCCGACTGACCATCACTCAAAACCTCACAAGAATTAGGAAAACCTAGTGCTGTATGAAGAGCCTTGAAATCATTCAACTGACTGATCTTGGTTTCGCAAAGAAACACAATTTGGGGTCGATTTTGACGGATCAAATCCTTCAAAGCCCTCGTTGTCATGTCATTGTAGATCCCTCTACAATTCCAGCTAAGAATTTCCACATCCATGGCAGAAAAATTGCTTTCTAGAACCCTAGAAAGTAAACCCTAGCAGAGCAATACTAGGTCGTAAAAAAACAGATGCTCGGTTTTTTTGTGCTTAGCTCATGTTAGTGTAGTGATGTTTTCTTTTATTCTTTGCCAATAATGTGTGATTCCAACCCAACTTATGTGATACAGAATACCAAAATGAAACGACAAATGGGAATTCTTAAATTAGTTGTGTATATAACTATATATTATTATTTTTCTTCTGGTCAATATCTATATGATGCACAATCATATAATTAATTTTATCGTTGAGGTGGTCAGATCTGACCATCACCCCATGCCGCGTCATTGTTGTCGTTTTATATCTTCAAGCTCTTGCAGAAGCTATAGCTCATCATTATTCAAATCGATCTCTTTAAATTTTCAAATTGTGATACCAATTAAACTAGGGAAAAATGCACCAACAGTGTCCGGACACTGTGAGGACTGTCAAAATGATACCTGAACTTACAAAGTTATCAATGTGATACTTGGACTCATATTTTCGTATCAACGTAATACCTACGACTAAATTCCGTCACGGATCCGTTAAATTTTGCACGTGCAACGCACGTGAGGCCGAAAATGAGGGCAAAAAGACCGAATTACCCTCAATTTTTTTTTTCTTTCTTTCTTTCTTTCTTCTTTTTTATTTATTTATTTATTTCTTTCTTCTTCTTCTTCTTCGGAGTTCTTCCCCGACGGCGCGAGTACGCCTTATTGTTGGACTGGTGTTGTGCTTGGGTTCTATGTGCTAGGTTCAGTGTTCAATTCATGGTGTTGAGGGCTCCAATGGCGGCCTGGAGAGGTTGTTTCGTTGTGGGAGATGAAGGTAAGTGGGTCGAAGGGCTGAGAGGAGTATGGGATCAGATCGGATCGCCATGGCTGCCGGAGTGGGATCTGGTTGCCGGTTCGATCGGGTTTGGAGACGGTAACGCACCGGGGGTGACGTTTGGTGGGGGTGGCTCTAGATTGGGTTCGGTGGGCGTTCGATTATGGCGGCGGCGGCTTGCAGTGACGGCGACAGCATTACCAATGGTTTGGACAGGTTGCTGTTTCAATCTTCCATGGCCGCTGCTGTTGGGTCTGGCTACTGTTTCGATCTGGTATGCAGATTGTTGGAGAGAGACGCTCCAGATCGGGTTGGGTGGGCGGTGTTGGTAGTGGTGCACTGGCGGTGGCTGTTCAAGGGCGGTGGCGACCTGTGGAGGCGGCAACAACGATAACAAAGAATGGAGGTGTTGAAGAGGTCATCGATCTCGTGGCAGAAGCTGATAAGGCAGCGGGTCTCCTCCTGGATCCAATGCTCGGCCGCTTCTTCGGGGCGCGGACCTCGTGGTCCTCGCCGCAGCTGCTGGTATTGCCACCAATTGAGGCAGACTGCCACCAATCAAGAACATGAACAATTGAGAATATGAACATGAAGAAATGTTAGGTTCATACTTATTGGATTGGGATTTTGATCATGAAAATTTTTTGCTTTTTTGCTGGGTTTGAGAAGATGAACATGAAAAAATGTAATCATCTTTTATTACATTGATGGTTGCGGTGGTGTTGGCGAGGAGAGAAGGAGAGTGAGAGGAGAGAGGGAAGAAATAAGAGATTTCTTCTGTTTTTTTTTTTTAATAAAAATGTGTAAAAATACAATTTTACCCTTAAATTTACCGGATCCGTGACGGAATTTGGTCGTAGGTACTACGTTGATACGAAAATATGAGTCCAGGTATCACATTGATAACTTTGTAAGTTCAGGTATCATTTTGACAGTCCTCACAGTGTCCGGACACTGTTGGTGCATTTTTCCCATTAAACTAACAATATTGGCCAATAATAGGATAAGTTGGCCTCAAAATAGGAGGGAATTTGATCACTAAAAGCCCAAATAGCAGTCAAAGAATTGGACACCACAACTACAGGAGAAGTGAGAAAAATTAGGGTCTGTATCATTATCGTCAACATATAGGAGAACTGAGATTGTTGTTGATGCCAAAAATTGGTGAATCCCTTTGTTCAAACTTCAAAGATATAAGATTTTGTCGTAATTTGCCGGATTCAAATCGGTCGAGTTGCATCAACGTTGTGTATTGATTGGCAATGGAGTGAAGAGGATCACCGTCCAAGAAAAACGTGCTAGAAAGATGTTTAGAATGCTACTATCTCAGTGTCGGTGTGATCATAGATGAGTTGGGGATCATTGATCGAGACTCCACTCGGCTTGAATGAACCTTGATGTTAGTCAACATTTGCATTGTTGTGGTAGAACAATGCCAGTAAAGTTTGATTTGAAATAAATGACTTTTGTGTTTGATACTATGTCTCCATCACAATCATTCGAAGTATGAGCAGCGCTAATGGCTACCAAAATATTGTTATTAACTTCTTTTAATTATATAACCCCGTTGAAATAGAAGTTTGGATGAATTATAGCTACACAAAGTTAAATATTCATTTGTAACTTAAAATGACTCAAATTAGGGGGACAATTATAACTTGTAATTTTGTATATCTAGTTGGAACATACTCTACTTGTGAGTTTGAGAAGAGTTTGTGTTAGATACTTAGATGTCCACCTATAATTTGGCAAGCTGCTTGACAAATCCAACAATACAACTATTCAATAACAATTTTTTTTTTGAGAATGTATTCAATACCAACTTATCAACTGTACAAGCGTTAAAAAAGCAAGGCATTTCAGTTTCATAAAAAAAGGGTTATTTATGATATTATATATTACTAACTCGTCTACATATCAAACTCTTATTGATTAATCAAGCTTACCCTACTAAGGATTGCATCGAGAACTTTCTTCTTATCCTTTTTGGCTAAGATCAAGTGTCTATTATTTCTAGAAAACAAAATGACGCAAAACCACACAACTGAATCTCTCCAACACAAACTCTATCGAATATCTTCCCCTCATCCCCAACAAAACATCACATTGTGGATGACTTCATCTAAAGTGTTCGGCATCACTCAAAACAAACACCAACAGCAACCCAAATTTCCTCCTAAAATTGACCAAAAGCATAAACACTAGCATCTGTCCAAACACACCACCACAAAACACCCAAACACAACAGCTCTTGTCCTCTACGACGGACCTGCCCACACACTATACCCATTTCCAGCCGTTACCAACCCCAAAACAAAAAAAAAACCCCAATTATCCTAATCACCCACCCTTAAACTATTACCCACCCAGATCTAATGGTCCACAGCCGCCCTGGTCCGCCACGTGTCGCACCCTCCTAATCATTTCCCACGTGGTGCCGGAAAACCAGAGAGAAGAGAAGAAAAAAGCTCAAAAAGACTCCTCCTTTATTCTTTTTCCCCCAAATCAGAAAGCCCCCTAAATTCGCTCTCTGTAAATTTCCAAATCAAAACCCTAAGATTTCGAACCCAATTCGGTTAATCGAGCTCGCCCACGATCCGATTCGCTTCATTTATTTCCGTAATTTCTGCAAAATTTCCGAGCTTTATTTCAGTCAAAACAAGTCTTCGATGGGGGCGGTGACGTCATCCATGGCGGCGAAGTTCGCGTTCTTCCCGCCGCACCCGCCGTCGTACGGGGTGGAGGAGGAGGAGGAGAGCGGGAAGCTGAGGATGACGGGAGTGCCGGCGAGGGCGAACGTCGACGTTTTGAAGCTGAAGACGAAGAGGGGGAACGACGTCGTCGCGGTTTACTTTAAGAACCCGGCGGCGAAGCTCACCGTTCTGCACTCCCACGGTAACGCAGCTGATCTGGGCCAGATGTATGAGCTCTTCAGCGAGCTCAGTCTTCATCTCCGAGTCAACTTAATAGGGTAAGTAGTGGAAATTGCATCGGATGATTCGGGACTTCATCACATCTAGTTCATTATTATCTGTGGTTTCTATAATTGAAGAAAGTTTCGAACTTTATGTGATTTGTGGATTTCTTGCAGGTATGATTATTCTGGGTACGGACAATCTACTGGGAAGGTGAGAGATTTGGAATCATATTGATTTGTTTGGTTTGGTTACCTAAAATGATACTGACAATTTTTTTGATAATTTAATTATATAAAAAAAGTTTCCATCAGAAGAAAATGAAACTTCAATTTGATTTGGTTGGGATTAAGACACTGAGGATTGGTCATTTTTTCGCGGCTTTCCATCTTGGGAAAACTCTGTGGTCTTCCGTTTTTAGGAACCGGATTGAATTGGATAAAAATAGAGATTTTTTTTTTTGATTTGTCAATCACACGGTGTCCTCAAAGGCTTCCTAGGCCCAGAGACTAATCCGTGCTCGGGAGATCTTGTCAGAACGCTTCCTCCTCCCTGGCCACCAAGAATATATTGGGATTTAACTCCAATAAGAAAAAAATAGAGATAATTGGTTAGGAGAATTATGGGAGTGATATTAATAATTTTTTTTTTTCCTTTTTCGAACAGCCAAGTGAGCAAAACACTTATGCAGACATAGAGGCTGTGTATAGATGTCTTGTGGAGAAGTACGGTGCAAAGGAGGAGGATGTAATTTTATACGGGCAATCAGTTGGCAGTGGGCCTACTCTAGATCTGGCAACTCGCTTACCGAAATTGAGGGCAGTGGTTCTTCACAGTCCGATCATGTCTGGCCTTCGAGTCATGTATCCGGTGAAGCGATCGTACTGGTTTGACATTTACAAGGTATTTAGTCTTTGTTAGTTGCTCAGTTTTACACTCTTTCATGTTTAGTTGTTCATATTTTAGAGGTTTTTCATGATGGTTTTATCTGCTCATGATGCAGAACATTGACAAAATTCCGTTGGTCAATTGTCCTGTTTTGGTTATCCATGTGAGTAAATCCTTTCCTTTAAATTATATTCATTCCGTTTCTCAGATTTTGTGAATCTAAATATGGTAAGCTATTAATGTAGATTAATGGCATAAGAGATTGGTTCTTTATATTCTTCAACTCATGCACTGGTGCACTAGTACTTCATTCGACTTGCAGAGATTTAACTGATAATTATCAAAAGAAAGGAATATTTTGTGACCATGTTGTGATTCTTTGCTTTTGCTCTTCCTTATTTCATGAACAAATGGAGACACTCTTGAGTATTCATCTGAAGAAACTTTGTGAATCATATACAAAATAGGCACAAAAGGGGCTTCAATTTCTCGTTTTCATTTTATCATGATACTTTCACATAGAAGGGAAATTCCTCTTTTTCCAGGAAGAAAAACCTATCCTTGTTAAAGTACTAAACTTAATACAAATTAAAGGTAGCAGCTACCTGCAATATATTTAAAACCTCTAGCCAAAGGCCACAGCCTTTACAAATTTTATTATTTTGTGCAGCTATTATTTAGGTCTGTTTAGCTTCTGAACAGTTGGGCTTTTGCAGGGATATTATGTCATAACGTTTTTGAAATGTAAATTGGTCAAGGGGGAAATCACAGTTTGGCCTTTTAGGTTTACATGTTCCCTATTTGCCCAGAAAATTGTGGGTACCATTATACAAATTTAACTATCTTTCATGGCTCTTTCCCCTTGAATTAGCCATTTTAATAATTTATTGTATCTAGCTGGATTGGACATGTATTTTTTTTTTCTTTTTTCCAAACTTTATTGTGCCATTTTGGTGCTAAGTTTTCCAATATTTAGGTAAATATGGGTTGAACCTACCACAAGGGATGACCATCATGTGTTTAGGTAAACTTCATTGTGCCATCATGTGTTTTCTGGTTGAAGGTGTAGAAGGGATGCCCTTTTGGTATAAATGCCCGTATGTGTGCTTTTTCTCTTTATTCCAGTTGTGAGTATGTGTTATCAATTCTTAATATTGTTAGAAGGCATTCTTCCTAAGGCTGTATAGCATAATAAAGTATAGTCCTTGAATTGGTATCCTTCCGTATCGAGGTTTCTTTGTAGAAGCATACTTAATTTCAGGTTGTTTGGTCCTGTGTTCCTTCTTGCCTGCAGGGGACAGCTGATGATGTTGTGGATTGGTCACATGGCAAGCAACTGTGGGAACACTGTAAGGAGAAGTACGAGCCATTGTGGATAAAAGGAGGGAACCATTGTGACTTGGAGCTCTACCCACAGTACATCAAGCATCTGAAGAAGTTTGTATCGGCCATTGAGAAGTTTCCACGTCTTAAAAATGGATCTACACCAGTTACTGATCAACTAGAAAAGCCCCGAGGCAGCACTGACATCAGGGAGAAACCTTGGTCCAACACAGATCATAAAGAGGTTTCCAGAACAAGTACTGACCATAGAGAAAACCCTAGGGTAAGCACAGACTGCAGAGAGAAGTCAAGGGCCAGCACTGATCAGAGAGACAGATCAAAAAAGATTATGGATCAACCTGAAAAGCCAAGTAATAGCGTGGAGCAGCCGGAGAAAGCAAGGAATAGCATTGACCGGTAATCTTTGTATCAGTGTCTTTTTTTTTTGGGTGCATACATGCTTCCTGTTTGTGAATACAATCATGTGCAATTAGTTTGCATGGACGCACACACAACTCTGGTTTTTACTGATTTTGAAATCGACTTTTGTTGGCAGCTTTGGGGAGATGTTCAGATCAGTTGGCTTCTGCAATATTGATTGTTTTAGGCCCACAGCGACCAGTGTATGAGGGAGGAGATTTGTTCACAGTTTGAATCGAATCTGTATTCTACCTGGCTTCTATTTATTTGATTGGTTTAAAGGTGTTTGTTTGAGTGATAGGAGAAACGGGTCATTGTTTCTCATACTTAGAGAGAAAATAGGAAAGCTAGTAGACCAAACAAGTATGTATCTCAATTTTAATTTCCAACTTAATAAATCTAACCCTCTCTCAATCTCTCTCGTTCTCTTGTTTCTTTATGTCAACTCTTTTTCTTTGGTCGGAATGCAATATTGCAAGTAGCATTTTCTCATGGTCTGTAGTCTTGCAAGCTAAACCAGAAATGATTTCAAGGACTTTACAAACAGTTCATTCATACTACTCTAGTAAAAAAGGTCTAGCTAGCCAGATTAGCGGTAATCTGTTGATCTCAACTTTTGACGTGATTTTATCCAAAATAATCTTTCTAGTCCTAGGAAGCAAAGGATTCGATTTCGGCGGAGTTGGATTATTTAGTACATTGGACACACGAAGCGAATCAGTTTTTCTTTCTCAAGTCATTAAATCCGTGAATCAAACAAGACTTTAAGATAGTGTTCTAATAATATCCAAAGGAAATCTTCTAGATAGTCAAAAGATTTAGACTGAAGAGTTTAATCCCTAAATAGGTTTAAGCCCATGATTAAGGATTTATGGCCAAATTACTGATATGGCCTTCAAAGATTATAAAATTTGCAGAAACACCCCGGGGCCTCTTGTCTGGCAAGCCAGGGCAAACCGAAAACAATCCAAAACAGAAGCGCAAGGCACAGATAATAAACCAAAACACCACCACCAGGGTTTAAGGGTTTAAGGCGGCTACACTACACTACTCTACACTACTTCTTCTTCTCTATGAATTCCACTGCTTCTGCAAACCCTTTGCTCGACCCATTTCCCCCAATCCGACCTTCATCACTTTCCCCAATCCATTCCCTTAAAAATCCAATCTTTATTTGATGTCCATCACCCAAACCCCACCACCACCACTCTCCCCTGCAAATCTCACCACCAAGGCTTTAGCTTTTCGAAGCCCTATTATTCCCCCCCAAAACCCATCAATGATATCAACCGCTGTGTGGAGATGCTTCGCTAAACAAGCCATTTCCAGAGCCCAGAGGCCACCCCTTAAACCCCAATCTCTTTCACGAGCTCATACCCTTCTGGGTTTTTGCCAAAGATCGAGTTTTCATGAAAATTTCAAGCCCATTTTGCTAAGTTCTTGCTCAAATTTTGTGGGTTTTCGCCGAAATGATCATATGCACAAGCCCAGTTTTGGGTCTCTGAATCGAGTTGGGGTCAGTGATTTCTGCCCCAAAGGGTATGCTAGTGTAGCTGAGGCGGTTTCGTCCACTGATGCTGAGGAAGAGGTGTCTGTTGTTGACGGGCTTCAAGAAATATTGCAGGAGATGAGAAAAGAGGATAGGAGGCAGGCACAGTATAGGCGGCGGAGCCGGCAGGCTAGGCAGAGAGGAATGGGGCAAGGGAAGTACCTAATGCTTAAGAGGAAGCAGATAAAGATTGAGACCGAAGCGTGGGAGAAGGCGGCGAAAGAGTACAGGGAGCTTTTGATGGACATGTGTGAGCAGAAGCTGGCACCCAATTTGCCATATATGAAGTCTTTGTTCCTTGGTTGGTTTGAGCCTTTGTGTAATGCCATTACCAAGGAGCAAGACTTGTGCCGCCAAGGGAAGAATAAGGCGGCTTATGGTCCATATATGGATAAGTTACCGGCTGATATGATGTCGGTTATTACAATGCATAAGTTGATGGGGTTGCTGATGACCGGCGAGCATGGTAGTTGCAGGGTTGTATCGGCTGCTTGCACCATTGGTGAAGCCATAGAGCAGGAGGTGCGTGAACTGTTACATGGTTAATGTTTGTGGCCATTCTTGTTGTTAGTTTCATGCATCGTTAATGTTTTAATTCCAGTTAGATTACCCGTAGTAAGTTAGGTGTGGTTATAGACTTTAGACGAATGTTGGTGATGACGTTAGTGCGTCAGTGTTTGCTTTACTGTTGTTCTCTAGCTGCACTAACTAAAGCAGTGCTTCTAAGTTTTGGTTCTCTTACCTTTACACAGTGTCATCTCACACATCTCTCCTAGGATGAGCACTGATGTAACACTACTTCAATGCATCAGGTTAGAATACACAACTTCTTGGAAAGGACAAAAAAGAAAAAGGTTGGTAAAGATCAGGAAACCGGAGAATCTGATGCTATGATGAAGGAAAATGAGAAGCTGAATAAAAAGGTCACAAATTTGATGAAAAAACAAAAAATGCAAGCAGTGAGGCACATAGTGAGGGGACATGATGATTCAAAAGGCTGGAGCCAGGAAGCAAAGGCTAAGGTTTGCATGGTCTTATTTGTTTACTGGTGGAACATGATCATTCTACTTTTATCTGCATTTAAAATGGTGCTCTTTACTTCTCAGGTTGGCAGTCGTTTGATTGAATTGCTGACCCAAACAGCTTTTATACAACCTCCAGCTAATCAGTTAGGGGACGGTCCGCTGGACATACGACCTGCATTTGTGCACACATTTAGGACTGTGAGCAAAGATGCAAAGTATTGTTTGTCTATCTTATTAATAAGTCTATATGATTCTCTCCTCTCCCAAATCAGGTTTAGTGATGCAGACTTTTCTCTCCACAGGAACAGTAGCAGAAGATATGGTGTTATTGAATGTGATCCTCTCGTTCTCAAAGGGCTTGAGAGAACAGTAAGTAATTTCTGTACCTATTATTTTCTGTTAGTCTAAAAACAGTTGAAGTTGCTGTTGGCACTCTGCACTCAGAAACTATTATACGTATTTATTCTGTTCAAGGTTTAGAAGATGGTAGAAAAAGTAGAATTCATGGTAATGAAATTGATTAGTAGCTATTAAAATAAGCTGTTGAGCATTGTACATTTGCCCCTGGCAGGTGATTTGGTGCTAACTAAGTGCTTGTATAAGATTTTGCATTTCTACCTGCCAAAAGGACACAACACATCTATAGAAGTCTTTGCAGGAATTTTTTTTTTCTCCTTTTTCATGATATATTAACAGTTGTTACTGTTTATGCAGGCAAGGCACATGGTGATTCCTTATATGCCCATGTTGGTACCCCCACTCAATTGGACAGGGTATGCTAATTTCAGATCTGTGTCACTTTTCTTGCTGCTGTCTCTACTTTTTTTTTGTGTGTTTTTGATGCTCATATCGTAGGGTCTGTAATTCTAAAACTCAGTAATGGATTGGATGGTATTTTAGAGTTGGTAATTCCACTCCCTCCTCTTGGTAGGATCATCAGATACAAGTTAAAAGTAAAACAAAAAACTACTGGATCAACTGCAGTTTTATTGTACCCAATTTTTGAAATAGCATTGGTAGAGGCCCGATAGGGTGTTTCTGTTTCACCCACTAAACTATTCAATACCCATCCCTAGAGAATTTCCATTCCCATTCATGTACAAAGTTTCTTAATCTTAAAAATGACAGAAAATTGAACTTAAAACCTTTTCCGATTCCCTTCCTATTCTTTTTTACCCTTAACCTTAGAATGAAACTTGTACAGTACAATTCCATGTTTAGTTTTCCTAACTGATCAAAATCAACAATAAAAATGGCATTTGGGATTTTTCTTTCCCACTGTTTGCTTGATAAATTTATCTGTTTTTATACTTCTTTTTGTGGCTAGTAAAACTGTCTTTATCTCTTTATTTGTGTTTTTTTTGCAGTTATGAAAAAGGAGGGCACTTTTTCCTACCGTCATATGTCATGCGCATTCATGGAGCTAAACAGCAGCGTGAAGCAGTTAAGAGGACCCCCAGGGAACAACTAGAACCAGTTTTTAAGGTTCGTATTTTTACAAACCTATAATACCTTTATGGAACTAAACCAAAATGAAGAGTCTGTTGATTCCAGATTTTGAGGAAATTTTGTGCGCTTACTTGCCAGGCCCTGGACACTCTTGGGAATACCAGATGGAGGGTTAATAAGAGGGTACTTAATGTTGTAGATAGGATATGGGCTAGTGGAGGCCGTCTTGCTGATTTGGTGGACCGCAGTGATGTGAGTTTGTTTGTCAGTCATACTATTTCTCCTTAAATAGTTGTAGTTATAACTTTTTAAATTTTTTGCTTGCTCTGACATCATAGTTAATATGACTTACGATCTATGGACTTAAGACGTGCTATCTCAGGCTAGTATGATTTACTGAAATTGATCTAAACTATATATCTTCAACTTTCCTCATTTTAGGTTCCTTTACCAGAGAAACCAGATACTGAAGATGAAACATTGCTTAAAAAATGGAAGTGGAAAGTGACCTCTGTGAAGAAAGAGAACAGGGAGAGACATGCACAGCGTTGTGACATAGAACTTAAACTTGCTGTAAGATTTATTACACTTCCTCTAAAGTCAATAACGATATTACTCTTGAAATCAACTGATTTTCCTGGCAAACAGGTAGCACGGAAAATGAAGGATGAAGAAGGATTTTACTTTCCACACAATCTTGACTTCCGGGGCCGTGCATATCCTATGCACCCATACTTGAACCATCTCGGTTCAGATCTTTGCCGGGGTATTTTAGAGTTTGCAGAGGGACGCCCTCTTGGAAAGTCAGGCTTACGTTGGATGAAGATACACTTGGCAAATCTATATGCTGGTGGTGTGGACAAATTATCTCTTGAGGGTCGACTAGCATTTACTGAGAATCATTTGGATGATATATTTGATTCTGTGGACAGACCACTAGAAGGAAGGCGCTGGTGGTTGAAGGCAGAAGATCCATTTCAGTGCTTGGCTGTGTGCATTAACCTCTCTGAAGCTCTAAGAAGCTCTTCTCCAGAGACATTTATCTCACATATTCCTGTACATCAGGTAATTACAAATTGATATGGCAGGAGATCTTGGTGTCATCAAAATTCTGTTAGATTTATGTCTTTACGTCCAGGCTAAGATGACAGGCTTCTGCAAGTAATCACTCATTAAATTATGTGATCATGACTTTTGTTGAAGGAGATCTAGGGTTCCACCCCTTTTAGTATGTTAGAGTTGTAAAAAATTAATCTGGAAAAGAAGAAAAGGATAATTGTGGTCAGAGCCTTGTGTAAAGAGAGCTAGAATAGGTCTTGCATACATTTCTAATTTGTTTTATGAACAGATCTTCTCTGCGCTTAACCAATTCATACATGCATATACACTTCTACACCTGTTTTGGGTAGCGGAATTCTTATGGGACTTTTTTATATAGAAAAATCATAACCTCCTTCCTCCATGTCTATTTGGAAACAACCCTAGAAATAATCTTAGGTTGCTTTGTTTCTTTTAGTTGAGTGCTGGATTCTGGACTCACCTCCTATGGTAGCCTATAGGCTATAGGGCTTTTGTTAGGTGACTGCTATGATTCAAAAATGAGGAACTGTTGTCTTTATCACATCGGTAGCTCTTTTGAAATATGAAATTTGCTTCTACCATGCAATCACATGTAATATGTAATCTGGAAATCTGGATGTTTACATTTCTTTCATTTATCTGATGTTCTCTAGGATGGCTCTTGCAATGGCTTACAACACTATGCTGCCCTTGGAAGGGACAAGGTAATTTTTTTTAATTTTAATTTTTTTTTTCAGTTTTATTCTACAGTTGGTTATACCCTAGTCACTTATGTTTGTGTGGATTTCTGCTTCCTATAACAATAATTAAAAAGAATATGTTTGAGGAATCATATAAACCTTTAAATCTGAGGGGTTTTTAAAGATAATCTAGTTTTGTTAACTTCTAAAAGAAATCTTTAGTCCATTCATTAGTGGCTATCAACGTAGGTTTTGGGATTCCCCGTGGCTGTTATTTGTCTGATATGTTTATGCAATATTTTGCAAGGTGTTAGTAATACTTGATAGACAATGGGTAGAGAATAGGAAGATATGTTGCCCATCAATTGAGCAAGTTTGACATCCTGCTCATGAAATGGGGATCATCAACTTGATCTTATTTCAAGTATATCCATTTACTTCCATTATTTTTGTCAATCTAGCAGCATCCTGGTGACAGTGCCATATCAATTTTCTAGGAAGCTCCTTCTCTGTTTCTCTCTATTTATTTCAGATTTCTGTACACTTCTCATGACATTTTTCATTCAGTTAGGAGCAGGTGCTGTCAATCTGGTTGCAGGAGAGAAACCTGCTGATGTTTACTCAGGTATAGCTGCTAGGTAAGTGGTTTATGTTAAGGCAAAGGTATCTATCACATAATGGTTATTGAAACTCTTCAGTAACACCAATGAGTATTAGCTGTCTCTGTTTCTGTGGTAGCTGCCACAATGTCATGATAAGTAGCTTAATAATAAAACCAATTGTCATATTGCGGTGCAGGGTTCTGGCTATCATGCAGAGTGATGCACAGAAGGATCCTGAAGTTTTTCCTGATGCATTGCGTGCAAGAGTGTTAGTTAATCAGGTTGATTCGACTACCATTGAGCACTGTCATTTCATATATGACTGAAAAGAAAAAATGGATAAGTCTAACATAGGAGGTCAACACGTAAAAACTAATTTCTGTCTAATCAGCCATAACATGTATTTTACTTGCATATAAAATAATATGAAGGTCTAATCTGATTTGTGTATAAATTTTCATTTTCTTGTGGATACCTGCTCATATCTTAGACCTGATAGTCTAACCTGATGGCTGGATATCCTTTAGGTGGATAGGAAGTTGGTAAAGCAGACTGTGATGACGTCAGTATATGGTGTCACTTATATTGGTGCTCGGGATCAAATCAAGAGGAGGTTGAAGGAACGTGGTGCCATTTCAGATGATGCAGAGGTCTTTGGTTGTGCTTGTTATGCTGCGAAGGTAACAGAAATTTCTTCATACTGTAATGACCCAACTTGTATCGATTTATTATTAGGAATGCTCCTACATGCATTTATCTGGAATATCATCTGTAATATAAAATTTATGTACTACTGGCAGGTCACCTTAACTGCTTTGGGGGAGATGTTTGAAGCTGCTCGAAGTATCATGAGCTGGCTTGGAGATTGCGCAAAAGTAATTTGGACCATTTCTTTGTCTTTTTCCTTCTTCCTTTCCCTCCATTGTTTTTCCTGGCATTTTGGTTTTCTACCTTGATCCATTGTTTACCATATGAATGGACAACTATAACTTGATATGTGAACAGATAATTGCATCTGAAAATGAGCCAGTACGGTGGACAACTCCACTTGGACTTCCAGTTGTGCAACCTTACCGCAAATTTGGAAGGCATCTTGTGAGTTTGCCAACTTAGCTGAGTCAACAAGGATCATCAGTATTCTTATGATATTACCAATTCAAAATGTTAAATCAAGTTATTGAAGCAGTTGCTAAATTTGTTGCAGATTAAAACTTCCCTTCAAATTTTGACATTACAACGAGAAACAGAAAAGGTACTTCACTTGTCTCTTTGGTGATTCAGGGCTTAGTCTTAAGTGCCACCTAGTGTTACTTTCTAGCTCACATTCATTCCCTCATCATCACAAATAAGTTGAATATGTAGGTTTTTATTTTTTATATTTATGGCTTGAAAAGAATTTGCCATGAATATATGGCTCTATTTTGCTTTATATCAGTTATACTTACTATGAGCTTTACCCTATTTTCTTTTTCTTTTTATAAAATTTGATATGGAAATGTGAAATTTTTCTGCATCTGCATGTCGTTATTCAATGCTTCATCTGAGGACATTGCTGTATGCATGTTTTTGTTCTCTACCTGGATTTTGAATTCGTCGTAGTAGATTTGCATGCCAACTTCTTCTTACTTTACATTCTTTAGTTAAAATACTTGCTCAATACTGGCTAGATATCGTATATGTGACAACTTTCTTGCTGATCCTGAATGCTGATTACTGAAGACACGTTCAATTTTAAATTGCAGAATTGTGTCATTAAATGTAGACTAGGAGTTTATGTTCACATTGTCCTTGAAAGCATGGAACTTGATTTGAGCCAGTCTTTGTTTTTGGCTAGGAAAAAGAACAGGCGATCTTTGGCATGCCTTATTGTTGAATTTTACATGTTTAGTTGTCCACATGGTCATGGAGAAATAGTTTGAACGAACATGGAAAAACAGTTATGAACACAGGAATTGTTTGACGTTTCTGGGCTCAAATCTCAAACTGAATTCTTTTGTATCACAGATCATGGTCAAGAGGCAGAGGACAGCTTTCCCACCAAATTTTGTTCATTCCCTCGATGGTTCTCATATGATGATGACTGCAGTTGCCTGTAAAAAGGCAGGCTTAAACTTTGCAGGTTTTCTTTTTTGTGTGCTCCATTTTGATTGGCTGCCTCTCTCAAAAAAGCACACTTACTGTGGCCGTTTAATAACATTTGATTGATTACAGGAGTTCATGACTCGTATTGGACACATGCTTGTGATGTGGATGTAATGAACAGGATACTCAGGGAAAAGTTTGTCGAGCTATATGAGACTCCAATACTAGAGAGAGTATGTTATCTTGTACACTATACTGCACAAAATTCAGATTGGAATTTAGGAATGGTTATGCCATTATGGAGTATCATAACTGCATTAATCTTATCATCTAGTGTTTGATCTAACTCATTCTTCTCTTCTGTGACCAGTTGTTGGAGAGCTTTCAGCAGTCTTTTCCTGAATTAACTTTTCCGCCCTTACCTGAGCGGGGCGACTTTGATTTAAGGGACGTTTTAGAGTCACCTTATTTCTTTAACTGATAGGCGCAGAGTTATCTTCATTTTAGACAACCTATGCCTCGATTAGCATTCTGCTTCCGATGTTCACTCAGCTTCTATAAAAAGGTCAAGAAAAATGAAGCAGATTGAATGAGAACCCTGGCATTGACTCCCTGCATCATGCCTATAAAGTCTGCTTGAAGCTTTGAGGGAGTCCATTTATGGTATGATGCCAGCGCCACTTCGTTCTTCTTGTACAGCCAGCATTTAAATGGTTCCTGAATACATATATGCATGTGCAGTGGAAGTGAGCAAAGCTTGATACATCAAGTGAGCATCTATGAGGAAGCTGAGAAACAAAGATGCTACCATACGTTAATACAGCTAGTCGACAATCTATATCTTAGATTCTTGTGAAGTATGGAAAGCCTTGCGGCTGATTGAAGGAACAAGTAGATTTAGACTAGTAGAGGTTGCCTAACCTGAGTGTGCATACAGCACTGTGACCATGCCGCTTTTATGTTTATAATGTATCTTCTTCCCCTGTAAATTTGAGTGACACGTTTGGTTGGCTAAAGCTGTAATTATTCGTTCAACCATTCGTTTACACTTTACAGTTATCAGTATACAAGTTTAGCATTGAAAATTGTTTTGGTTCAGAAAATATGAAATAAAATGAAGGCCATACGGGCAGGGGGCATGCGATTGGTTCAATTGGTAATACAACGTTCATCAGTGTATCGATAGGTTTATTGCAAACAAATAAAAAAGCTACCTCGGACGAACAAAAACACTACTTCCAATGTACAAAAAAGCTATTATTGACGAACAATGGAAAGTTATTGTCAATTCGTAGAAAAGTTAGTCATTTGTCAGAAAAATCACTATCATCTCTTAAAAAGTTATTGTCAACTAACTGTCATTAGATTTTCAGTTCATTGACAATAGATTTTCAGTTCGCTGACAGTAGTTTTTTTATTTGTTCATAGTAGCTTTTCAATTAATAATATAGGCGTTAGTTTAATGGACTACTTAGTTTGTTAAGCATGCCATTAGTTTCATCGGGCTATGGCAAAAACTCGGTCTATTTTAATGAGCAACTTTTCATTGGTTTTGCAACCTTCACAGAATGCATCAAACTCCATCTTTAGATGATTGATATCTATCGAAAAAGCTTCTTTAGGATAATGCCCTTTACTTAGATGATAGAATACTATATTGACATGTAATAAGGTTATAGTAAAATAGGAAGAAGTTAATATAGAAAATATACAAATGGCACTTCTCTTCTTTGGTTGGGTTGGGGAAGTGGCACCCTCTATATTTTTTTTCTTCCTAAAATGAAATAACCATTTGTCACATTAGTATGACTGTATGCATTCTTGATATGAAACACATCTCGCATCGACGGACGCGGGCTTCAACTCGCAAATAGCGTATGAAGGAAAAACTAGTATGAAAGTAGAGAAAAGTAAAAAGAAGCATATGTCTTGGACGAGTAGTGGTCGGCAAAATCCTCGCATAAGAAGGATTTCTTCATCTCTCTTATCAAAAAGAGTATCAGCGGTTTCAATTGATTGGTTTTCACTGGCCATTTTGCTTGAAGGCTTCTTTGTTCGATCATAAAATTCATCATCATCACTGAAAAACAAATAACTAGAATCATTAACATTGAATTTCACAACCCATATGGCATTGACAGATGATGTATGGCGTTTACATAGATAGCTAAATTAACAGTTAACCATGAGAATTAGGAATTCACCGCTATAGTTTCATAGTTAAGACATTTCTGTCTAGTTTATATAGTTCAATCCTTGGAAATATGAGTACTTGAGTGTCTCTTCCAAACCTAAAAGTGCAGAACTTTCGCATAGGTAATTTTCATTATTTAAATACCTCAAAAGTTCTTCTTCAATTGCTCCTTTCTTCTTACCATGAGATTGCTTCCCTACACGTGCACTTGAACTTTCTCAACTACTATCATTCCATGTTTTTCAGTGTCTCTTCCAAATTTTCAAGCTCTTCCGGAATCTGTAAGAAAATTAAAGTAAAAACATGTTAACCAGAAGGGTCACTATCAACATGCCTCCTTATATTGGGACTTAAGGATGCAACAGATAATCGTCATTTGCAACTACCAGTATAAACAAGTAAAAAGGTTGGCATACAGGTTCAGGTGAAAATTTTCACCTGTTCCGTTCTTCGTTCATTTCAAGCGATCTGACTTGCTGCCCTTGAGTCAAGACACCTTGAGAGATGTCTTTAGCACGAATAGCATCTATATATCTCTTTCTTCATATGAGCAATCTACAAGCGAAAAAGTGATGACATGAGCCAAAAAAAAAAAAAAACTCATGAGAGCGTATAAACAAGTTTCTATAGTCAACGTTTGAATTCTTTGAATATTTGCTTTCCTCATTCAGAAAATTAAAAATAAAAAATAAATAAACATAGAGAAAAAAAAAAAACTGGATGCAATAAGGAGAAGGTTAATGTAAACAAGTGAGGCTGAGAAACGTGAACCACAATATCATGAGAACAGGTAAAGACGGGAGAGAATTTCCAGAATATGAGAAGACAGAATTGTAATGTCGGGATAGAGGATTTAATTATGACGAATGTGTTGGGAACTTGGCATCGCATACTTTTTCCTTTGTTGTTGCGGGTATGCTCAACCTAATTGTGGATGGTAAAAACTAATTGATTAGAATCATAAGGACCAGTTTCAACCATTTTAAGAGATCTCTATTTAATTATTGCAAGTACACCAACTGTTGTATTCCTACATTACACAAAGATATACTGTTGATTATGTTCATAGCTATTATAAGATTGTATAGTTTTTAGCTATCGAAGTTAAGGAAAGTTGATCATAGATGCAAAGACCATAGTTCTTTTATACCTATTGAAGATAGACCATAACACACGGTTATCTGTAAACATACAAAGGAATTGAGTGCATGCAGCAGACCAGAATATACCAATGTACTTTTTCCTCACTGACTAGTCTACAGGTAATTCCATACCAGAGTTGCGAAGCAAAAAACCATCGCATTTGTTGGTCATTATCCTTGCATCGGTAGCCTTCCAGAATTGCACTTTCTTGGATATCCTCGTAATTAATGACCCTTTAATATAAAACCAACTTCACTTGTCATCAAAAGGAACAAATAAAAGGTTTAAGATAATCCAGTATCGATAGACAGAGTATATTACATAACTCCCAAACATGTTTGAATACGATTAAAAATAAAAGGACAGAGAACAAATAGTTAAGATAACTCCATTCTTGCATAATAAAGCTACTCATTTTTACTGTTAATGAAGCACTGTATAAAATGACCAAGGGATTCTACACTCAATTAGGCCAAATAAAGGAGGATCCAGCTTTCCTCCTATGCAAAACCCTTATACAATAACTTTTTGTAGTATTGTTTTTCCTTTAATGTCTATTTGTAAAGCAGTTGAAGCTTATCAAATTATACCCCGGGGGTATAATTTGATAAGCTTCAACTGCTTTACCCATAGGGCCCTATCGGTCAAGAAACATCTCTAGACACAAACCATAAACATAATTTCTCCTTTGTAATTGAACATCCTAATGACCAACAAATTAAAGAAGGATAGAGTACCTCAGCTCCTTTGGGTATATGTTGCACAGCACGAACAACAGCTGACATTCCCTCAAATAATAGAACAGAATTTGGCAAGCAGCTAGAGCACCAAAACGATTTAGTAAAAACCTAACAAGAGGGTAAAACTAAGAACACAGTTATACATTAAAATAGTTACCTGTGGTTAATGATTGATATGACAGGATAGAGTCCTGTATACATTCAGTTTCAGTTCCACAAGAGACTTCAGCCTATATGACAAGAAAATCCATGTTATGGAAACTACATGTCAAACCTTGTAAAATTTTTAGAATTGGACAACAGGAAAGTGCAGTTGCAAGCACTTGTACAATAGGTATATAATATAGGATCGTCCAAATAAAAAGAAAAAAATATTATCATGTAGGACTGCTTAGGCTGTTATACTATCAGATTACCTAGCTTAGGTAGCAGCCTCTTTTATCGGTCAAAATGCTCCTGCATACAATGTGTTCACCAAAATGTCCAAGAAGAGATACTGATCACTTAGTTATTCAGTAAGCAACACATTCCAGTAAAACATAACAAAGACTACATTATGGTAGTCTTGTGATGCACAAAGTATATATGTGAAACCCAACTATGATATCTCGAATGCTTATAAATCCTAGAATCCATGAGTAGTAAAATTTTGTAAATGACCAGTAAGAAAGACAATATATATAACATACAAAACCTTTATGATTTGATCTGATGAAGAGAAAAAGCAGGATAAGGATCACTAACCATTAACACCCTAGGTCCCCTGCAATCAGTGACAGCTTCAAACACATGTTAACATAGAACTTAAAGCAGCAGGACCAATGGGTATATTTGCAATATTAGGGACAAAGTTCTCAAAAAAGGGGCCAGACTATATGCAGGTAGATCTATTGTTAGGATACAGATTGTACGTACATAAAGCTTGCAAATCCCATGTACCTATTATATTCCATTCAGCATCCGCATCCATTCCACACAAACCCTCAGCCTAAGACAAGAAAACCCATGCCATGAAAATTAGTTATCAAATGTAGTAAAATAAGATAATTTGTCAACTAGAAAGTGCTTAAATTCGAGCCTTTAAAGTATGACGTTGGAATATTTAAGATGCTGAGCGATAACATGTACCTAGTTTAGCTAAGGGCTACTTCATTCAGTTAAATGCATTCCAAATTTCCTTTATGGTGAAAGACCATGTGATACCCAATTCTGCATAGAACATGTTCATCAAAATCAGATTCATTTCTCCAGCTGGAAGTAAATAGATCATTTAATAATTCAACAAATTGACAACCAGGGACTATAAGCATTGGATTGCAGTGAGAAGACATAACGACTAAATAACAGTATTCTTATTGCAGATAATGCAAAGTAATATGAATCCCTAGCCTGAATGTAAATACATCCTTTTACCGAGTAGAAAGAGATTAGAATGATGGGAAATATACATGATTTGGGGACTACGGTTTAAACTGAAACTAAGAGATAAATCGAAAGTAAGAGACATCAATCCAAACCAAGTACGCTGCGGCATTAAAATTCTTAACAATCCTTTCCAGAAGTGCTGTTATTCTTTTCAAGTAAAGATTACAACAAAGGCATGGGGAAGAAGTGGCCCAAAAACAAGATTACAAAACATAATTAGGCTATGTTTTTCTTTTTTTTTCTTTTTGAAAGACACCGGATCTTATGAGTACTCACAAATTACCAGAGGATTACAATAAATATGCATGATATCTTATGAATACCTACACAATAAGATACAAAAGTTTGTAAACCGGCAACCAGTGCACCAAATAAAGATGATTTCCTTTATTTCATAGTTAATAGGCATATAGATAGGCCTAGCTAGAGGAATGAGAAGCAATTGCTTTTGAGGTTTTACAAGGAAACAACTCCCTAGTCAAACAGAATCCTGCAGCTCCTACTAAAATACATTTGTCAAGCTTCATACACTAAACTTTTAACATGAATTGTTAACTAAAATATATATGCACCGATATGTTTCCAATTCTAGGCAATATAATTTGATCAAAGCACCAGACTATGTTTGGGTGTAGCTTAACAGAACAGAGTCCTTTGGATCTGGACCATATATTTACCTTCAAGTAGCCTTCAACGATTGAGATGGCAGGATTTGAACGGTCCATTTGCAAAAACACCAATTACCAGGCTCCCATCCTGCTGCTTATTGTAAGATACAGGTTGCAGAAAAAGCTTCCAAGCCCCAATACCAGTTCAACCACTGTCAGCATCCATTTCACAAAAGCTTCAGCCTAAGACAGGAAAACCCATGCCATGGAAATTAGACATCAACCTAGTAAAATTAGATTCTTTGAGAACTAGAAGCTGCGTAAATGAAGCCGTTAAAGTATACAGATAAAATTACCTAGTTTAGGTGAGAGGCACTTGAATCAATCAATGAAATGGATACCTAAATTCTTCTATGGTGTACAACGGCCTGATAGTCCCTCCTGCATAGAATGTGTTCATCAAATCACATTCATTTCTCCACAGTTATTTTAGTTAATCAATGTCTCTCACATTCAAATCACATTCATCTAATTACCAACCAATGTCTGTAAGCACTGTATTGCAGTAAGTGGACATTAAACAATGGTATTCTTATTGTAAATATATCCCAATCTTATGAATACACAAATGTAAATATATCCTTTGAGAGAGTAGAAACTAGAAAGAGATCAGAATAGTAGGAAATAGACATGAATATAAAGAAGAAAACTTTGAGATTTGATAATGGAGAGAAAAAGCAGAGAAGATAAGGAATCAGTAACAGTTAAAGAAACAAATTGAGGTATCTAGTCAGCATAGGTACCTACATAGCGAGCGTCATCAGGTTGACAACTCCAATGACTTTCTTAGTCCTAGAAGCTTCAATGCTGCCTTCAAGTGTAACTTAACTAGTGTGATTTTTTGTTGGGAATTGGGATAACTTCATTTCCGCTTGAAGGTATGATACGAGGAAGGAAAATTTTGTAAGAAAAGGGTTATGAAAGCCTAAAATAAGCAGAACAAAATCAGATAAAACAATTACAAGGAAGGAAACAACTCACCACACCAACAGAATAATGCAGCTCCAACACATTCATGGGGACAAAAAAAAATATTCAAGGAGATGCTAAGCCTACAGAATCGTGCAGCTCCAACTTTCTGAACCACCATTACCTTGAACTGATGCTGCATCTTCAAATCCCTTGTCCTAGTAAATTAAATACAGTTACCAAGATTCAGACACCAAATTTTAAATGGAATCTGTAACTTGAATTAATATATAGGCATTGAAAAACAGAGTAATTAAGAAGATACAATGACTAAATAACTAATAACATTCTAATTGCGAAAAGTGCACGCAATGCAAATGGTTACAGATGGAGTAGTTGAATGGAAACTTATAGCTTGGTGGGATTTTAGAGTAGTAATGTATAAACTAGATCGATTAAAATAAAATAAAAAATTCCATAGTAAATGTAAAGATTCATTCAGAATTTGCATTTGGTAATTGATACCTTTGTATTTGGGCAGTGAGTCATCAAACTTCATTCAGATTCAGATTCAGATTCAGATTCATACTCAGATTCAGATTCAGGTCGAATTGTGATGTTTGGGATGTGGGAAACGTTGTGCCACTCCTTCCCCACGCCTTTTTCGTAGTCTTGTTCGAGAATTGGACAACGCTCGATCGTCAGAGTATGCAGTGTTGTTATCTTGTAGAGGAAGTCTGGCAGTGCTATGAGATTTGGGCACTCGGATATTTCCAAGATATAAAGGAGAGGCATTATTGTAATTTCAGAAGAAGAAGAAGAAGAAGAGGAATCCTCCTTTGTTATTCCTTGCCACTCTTCCCAGTTGTACATGCTCCGAAAAGAAAGTTGTTCCAATCTGGGGAATAGAATTCCTGAGACTTCTTCTTCTTCTTCTTCTATTCCCAGAAATTCAACTCCCACCTTTTCCACTTCGTCCATCCACTCAATTTCCAGAATTTCAAGCGATGGCAATTTTCCAAGAGGAGGCAAAACTTGACAAACTGGCCAACCATAGAGATTAATTTTTCTCAAATTGTGTAAAGACCTGATCCAATAGAGTGACTCGATGGTGCCATGGCAATCCGAAATGGATAAAGATTCCAAATTTTTATGTGGTTGCAATGCTTTCACTATTTCTGAATCACCTTCTCTCCGCTCTTCACATACTTCCTCATCGAAATCTACTTCCAAATGAGAGAGGTGCTCCTTATTCCCCAACTGTGCTTTCTCAATCTCACTCGCATCATCTTTCGCATTATTAATCCCCAATCCTTCTATCAAAAGGCTCCCCTGAAGCTGGTCCATGATTCCGAGATCTCCTAATTTCAATGCTGCTTCTTCATTATCACCGCCCTCATCACATACATAAAAGCAGTCTAGTGCTTGCAGACTTTTCAAACTCCCAATCCCTTTTGGTAAGTACCTCAGCTTCCGACAATTCCGTACATATAGATGCTTCAAGTTGATCAACTTTCCCATTGCCTTGGGTAGTTTCTCAAGTTTCTCGCACCAAACAAGGACCAGAGTTTGTAGGTTGAATAAATCACACACAGCATCCGGTAATTCTTTCAAATTACCACTACGAGACAAATCCATGTATCTCAAATGAATCAATTCACCTAGCTCTTTTGGAAGTTCAGTGAGGACACCATCACTCAAATTCAATGTTCTAAGGCATTTCATTTGCAAAATTGAACCGGGGCTTATGGTTGTAATTCTTGAATTAAAGATTGAGAGGGTACGTATATTTCTGCACATGCAACATGAAGTAGGAAATGAAAGTGGACCTTCGGGTACACTTGTTAAGGTCAAGTGACGGACCTTATCACCCGGTAGCTCCACTATTTGATTATCACCCTTAGCTGCTTCTATAATAATGCATTCTTTTTTGGTAAGAAACTGCACAAAGTCATGCACAATATCATGCATTTTGAACCCTAAAATATCTCCCATCTCATTCCCGTCAAAATCTTGGAAGAAAGACCGCATTGCTAGACTCTCAAAATAAGTTTGACCTTTTTTTCTTTTTTCTTTATTTTCCTTTGAATTAAGATAATCTTGTGACATCCAAAGCTCAATCAAACTATTTTTTTTGAAATGATAATCTTTGGGAAATATAGCACAACACAAAAGACACCTTTTGACTGCTGGGGCCAAATCATAATAACTTAGTAATAGTGGTCGGAAAACTTGTTCCTCAACTTCCTCTAATTCCCATATCTTACTATTCAGAACATCCCGCCATTCCTCTCTTGTTTTTTTGAACCACACTAGACTGCCTAAAGTTTTTGCAGCAAGAGGCAAACCTTTACACTTTTTCACAATTTCCTCACCAATAGCTCCAAACCCAGCAGCCTCATCTTTTTTCCTATCAAAAAATGCGATGCTATTGAACAATGCCAAACAATCCCTATCACTCAACTTGTCTAAATAGATCATGCTACTTGCTCTCATCATTTTAGCAACCCCTTGTTTTCGCGTGGTCACTAGTATTCTACTACCTTCAGCACAACTTTGCATTATTACTAGTAGTTTCAAATTTTCCCACTCTTTTTGGTTTTCCGTCCACACATCATCTAGGACAAGAAGTAACTTCTTATCCTTAACGTGTGACCTTATACATAGTAATAGAGTTTCCAATTCATTTGAACTCTTTTGGGTTTCATTTTTATCTAGACTCTCAATGATCGCTCTGGCAATCTTAACCTCGTCAAAAGGGCTCGAGACACAAACCCATACTTTCTTATGAAAATGGTTTGTAACCTTTTCATCATTATAAGCTAATTGGGCAAGAGTTGTTTTGCCCATCCCTCCCATCCCTACAATAGGAATGATAAGGAACCGCCCCTCTTCTGGGCTACTCTCTCTCAACAATTTGCTCAACAACATATCTTTTTCTTCTTCTCGGCCAAATATTTTAGATATATCGACCAAAGATGTAGTCTTTTGTCGTTGAATAACCTGCTGATCATCAGGGCCACCTTTTGTGGACTGATGAAAGCCATACATTTCTCTTTCAGCAGCAATCAAAGTTAACTTCTCATTCAGTTCCCCTATCCTTCTAGCTATCTTATGACGATGAATGACCTCATTGGCTTGTCCAAAACAAAAGCAAGCAGAGGACATGGGGAAACATACCTTCTTCTTTGTAACAGGAGCATTTTCTCCTTCCTTCTCTTGCTTCTCCTCCACTTGTCGTCTGAGAATTTCAGTGTTCCACTCATCTAGCAGGTCGTCCATCTCGTACGAGACATCTTTCAGCTTCTCCAACCAGTCTTCCACCCTAGCATCTGTCAATTGTTTCTTCTCTGCGTCCTCAAGCACAGCCTGGATAGCTTTGAGCTTGCTGCTGAAACTTTTAACGTCTTTCTCAGCATTCAAAACCAGTTTCACCGCTTGATTTGTGTGTTGATATACTACTGAAGCCAATTGCTCCAGAAGCACGGAGATGAGTGCATCAGCCATTTTTGGCGTCAGAACTTGGTTATAATTCAAAGAGAAATAGAACAGAGATGAATATGAGCCAAGATAAAATGGATGATTGTGTTGTCACCTCTCTTCTACTTGGTTTATATATAGTACGGAAATTTTATGTATTACTCCAATTAATTTCATATTGGCTAAATTCTGGTTTCGATAAAGATTCGAAATAATTGAAGTAACGAATATATGCACCTTCATATCAATTGATAAGGTATAACTTTCAAAGAGATGGAAGGAGATACCTGCCTCGATTATTACTTCAACAACTTTAGCTAAAGTAAGCATTACTCTTTAATTATACTTGAACCACAAGAGTTGAAAAGCAGCACTCTTGCATAGAAAAAGAACAATAATGCGAGAGAGAGACGGAAAGCACATATTGTTCTTTTCTGCACTCTTTACAACTGCTTCATCAACATTGAACAACCATGTGAAACTTCTGCAACTATCCTCCTAGTCCTTTGGACCCATATATATTTTTGAAAAACAAGCATATTGCTTAAGTCCAATTTGAATGAATTGATTTAAAACAACTTGAGTTAACTAAATATATGAAATATATTAGGTAGAATATTGCAATTGAAATAACTAACTAAATACAATGTGAAACTTTTCTGCATGTCTTTATGCAATGCTTCATCTGAGGACATTCCTGTTGACATCTTTTTGTTCTGTACCTGGATTTCGAATTTGTCTTGGTAGACTTGCACGCCAACTGTTTCTTACTTACTTTACATTCTTTAGGTAAAAACTTGCTCAATATTAGCTAGCTAGCTATCATATATGTGACAACTTTCTTGCTGATCCTGAATTGTGAATGCTGATTACTGAAAGACACCCTCAATTTTAAATTGCAAAATTGTATCATAAAATGTAGACTAAGAGTTTATGTTCACATGCGCATTGTCCTTGAAAGCATGGAACTTGATTTGAGGAAGTCTTTGTTTTTGGCTAGGAAAAAGAGCATGTGATCTTTGGCTTGCCTTATTTTTTTTTACCTGTTTAATTGTACACCTGGTCATTGAAAAATAGTATAAAAGAAACCAGTTAAGATCAGAACATAAGCATTATTTAACGTTTCTGGGCTCAAATCTCCAACTGAAGTCTCGTGTCACAGATCCTGGTCAAGAGGTAGGGGACACATTTCCCACCAAATTTTGTTCATTCCCTCGATGGTTCTCATATTTATATGATGATGACTGCAGTTGCCACTTCGTTCTTCTTGTACGGCCTGCATTAAATTTAAATGGTACCTGAATACATGTATGCATATGTGCAGTAGAAGTGAGCAAAGCTTCTATGAGGAAGCTGAGAAACAAAGACGCTACTATACTTATTACAGCTCATCAACAATCTATATCTTAGAATCTTGTGAAGTATGGAAAGCCTTGCAGCTGATTGAGGAATAAGTAGATATAGACTAGTAGATTCATGTTAGAGGTTGCTTATCCAGAGTGGGGTTACAGCTTTCACTGCAACCATGCCGCTTTTATGTTTATAATTAATGTATCTTCTTCCCCTGTAAATTTGGTTGACGTCTAAAGTTGTAATTATTCGTTTACGTACAGTTATCAATATACAAGCTTAGCATTGAAAATTGTTTTGGTCGAGAGAATACGAAATAAAATTAAGGTTTCTGCTGAGGTTATGCGATTGGTTCTATTGGTACTACAACGTTCATCTCCGTATCCATGAGCAAAGCTACAGAAGATTTCAGTTCGTGCCCACTGACCATATTTGCTGACAGAAAACTCATCGGCAAAAGCTCATCAGAAAGTACTTTTTGGTGGTTTTAAAAGAAGCACTTCCCAGTATTACAGAGAACACTTGAAATTTTTACAATGACCTCGATGTACTTCTAACAAAACCACTTTCCATAAAAACAACTCATGAGCATTCGTAGGGACATTTTCATAATGTAAGTTGGCAAAAAGTTGGAACCAATTAAATGTTTTATATACACCTTACCGGATCATGTTTACATGTGAGTTTACATCCTAACCAAAAAAAAAAAAAAAATTATCAGTGCCCAACAAGAAGGTTTCGTTGTGTTGGCCCCCGGGTATTATCGAACTATACCTCCATACTACCATTTGATAATCGGGTCTGACAATCTAAATGTAGGTAGTAAAAATTAAAACTCATTTGATATGCAAGCCGCCTAACAGCGCTTCAACTTGATCAATTACATTACAGACCCAGGAAAAATTGCATTTATATTTAGTAGCCATATCGATCTTTCAAGGATGTTCGTCCATCACCAGATTGTCCTGCATGAGCCATGAAGATATATACCAGTTATTAAAAGAGATCTCTCATCTAAGAGAGGAAGAAAAAGGAAAAAACAAAGTAAAAACCCAGGACATGGAATCAAATTAGCTTTACCTTCAGGAGGCACCCATGTTTCAGTAGAATCACTATCAAGAAATGAAGGTCTCTCGGGACCAAGTACTCTTTTTTTGGGCTTGTTACCCTTGCTCTGTTGTTTCCCTTGTGACGTATCTTGTCTTTCAGAGGATTTATCATCATCTGATGCATAATAGCCTCTGTTATGCTTTAACAACAGTGTTACAGTATCCTCTGCCACGAGTCCATCTCCTATGGAGGAATTAGAGGTCGACAGTTTATGAGAATCATCACTGGCTTCAGATTCATGAACTTGTTTCCGCTTCCTTATAATCAAACCAGCCGCAGCATTTTTAACCCCAGATTCCATGTTAACTTCAAGGTACATTAGAGAAGAATTCCACACCTAGCTTAGATGAAACTCCAGACATGTATGCATCCAGTGCGTCTCCAGCATCAGTGTCTTCTGTAGTTTCTGATGCCAGTCTGTTTTTCTCAATTGAAAGCAGCTCTTTCTTGTTCTCCATTTCTTTTGTGATTGCATCTCTCTTATCAACAAGAGTATCAGCGGTTTCAATTGATGGGTTTTCACTAACCTTTTTGCTAGAAGCCTTCTTTGTGCAATCATAAAATTCATCATCATCACCGAAAAGCAAATAATTAACTAGAATCATTAACAATGAATTTCACAATCCAGAAATGTGCTAAGCATGTAATAAACAGAAATGTGCTTCTCTGTTTCCTCCCTTTCATATCAATGCAACTTTTTTTGTTTTTTTTTTTCTGAGAAATAGATAACTTCATTAATTTATCCATGGCCAGAAGGCACATACATCACATGTTGTGTCATACCAATCGTATTAGATGGCACAAACCGCCAAACAAATGACAAGTGACCCTCATTGTAAAATACGCACTTATTAGAGTGCCTAACCAAATGAGAAAAAAACCCAAGACTATCTAAGCTCTTGCTTTAGCAACTCTACCCGCCTAGAGACCTCAATTGGTGTACGAGTAGAGAAGCTAACTTACATAGCATCAGACTCTAAATCAAAGGTAGGCACAGAAACAGGAAACCTAGAGTTTCCCCTTGCCCTTAGCTTTAGGGCCAACCTCCTGAGCAGTAGTAGTAGAAGGATATGTAAGACGCAAAGGGGTCAAACCAACCTTCTTTTGAGACCTGGGACCCTTGTTCTTGCTTCCCAGCGGTCTTCCCGATCTCTTCTTCAATGTCACCAGGGCGACATCATCCTCAACTTCAGCCAAACCAAGAGCTTCCGCATGGAGAGTGAGAAACTTACCACCCAAAATAGTTTTGAATTTCTTAGGGGAAGGAACAATTACCTATTCTCGACCTCTTTTCTTGTAAGTCAAGGTTTGCTTCTGACCAGTCTGCATGGCAGGAGTGATAACTAGATCTTGAGAACTTGGGTTAGAAGGTTCCACCGAGGACAACCCACTAACCTTGTTCGGCTCCGAAACCTCCTGAGCCATACCTTCCATCTCTGTCGTGATGTGCACGGTATCCTGTGAAGCCATTTCAGAAGATGATCGCTCTAGCCGACGAATAACTGGCTTCTTCTTTTTCAGCAGTGAAGAAGAAGGCATAGGTAAATCTCGAGTAGTCTGAGCAAAGAAAGAGAAGGCGCCACCAGAGGTAGAGGGGCCACCACCAAACTTCAAAACCCTAGGAGCAGAAACAACCATATTTGGCTCCTCACATTTAGCCCCAGAATGTGTAATCAATCCACACTGAGGACATCTCCCTTTGAGATGTTCAAACTGGAACTGTAGAATAGGCTCAATACCAGGGGCCAAGAAAACCTTTCGCTCAAGAATGATCGGTTTAGAGATGTCATGGAGAAGAGAATTCGAACAATACCTTTTCGAAACTCTCTCTTATCGTAGTCCAGATAACCACCCAACAAGTTTCCAATGAGGATGAAATTGTCAGGTTCCTCGTAGAGAGGAGGGATGTCAGAAACCCTAACCCACATCCGAACATGCTTCATGGGGACTTCAGCAATGGGAAGAACACCATCATACTCCTCCATACAGATGGGGACTCGGTTAAAACACCACACACCACCTTTGAGTACCTTGTTCCGATCTAGGACCGAATCAAAGGAGAAGAGAAATCGATTGTCAGTCTTCTCTTGAATCCTAAAATCCTTCTCCACCATCCATGTCCGGAAGAGATGCGATTTGAAGGCATTAGCGTCAATTGGTTTACGGGTGAGAGGTTTCCCCAGAAGAAAAGACTGAGAAGATCGATGAACAGGACCTCCTCCAATCTTCCCCAGATCCGGGGCGTTACCTCCCTCAACGAGAGCCAGAGAGGCGGCAAAGCTAGCAGTGACAGCGTCGATTGAAGCCATTGGGATAGCAAGGACGTGGAGACGGCAAAGAATGCCGACGTGATAACTAGAGTTTGGGGGAGCCGCTAGGTTTGAGAGAAAATCTCGCTTAGGGTTTGGGGGAGCCGCTAGGAATGTGATGATGGCTTTGTTCATATCAATGCAACTTTAAACCAACAGGTCAATGATAAAATCCAGACAAAAATATTGGCTGCAACTCCATGCATTTGGCAACAAACCAAAAGCATAAAATCAATTAGATTTTGAATCTAATACTCATTGGGTAGAGATCGGAGCTTTCAAGTGAATTGAGTTTTTATGTTGTTAATATGAGACATTGAGTGATAAGGGTTGCCTTTACTTGAGATATAAATGTAACCAGCTAATTGAAAGTTTGAAACAATGTAAAGCTTCAATTTCACGTGAGGCAGGTTGCGAAAATATTGGCACAAAAAGGCTGGCCCCTTCCAATTACTTCTTGTGTTTGTTTTGTTTATTGAGAAAAATCACTGGGCCACCGATATTCGGTGCTTTGGAAGCCCAACAGGGCCGAAGTAGAATAGGTTAGACACCAACGATTCAAACCTTATTAAGAAACCCAACCACTTGGGGGGGGGGGGAGCCGCGGACAATGAAGCGATAATATGTAGGTTTTTGGTGCTTAAACGAGCATGCGATTAGTTTCATTGGGACGACTACATTTATCTTGGTATCTATGGCAAAACTCAGCCAATTCCCATTAGTGTGCAAAGCAATTTTTCATTGGTTTTGCAGCCTTCACAGTTCACACGCTGCACTAAACCCCATCTTTAGGATAACGCATGAGAGTTTAAGATTCCTGACTCAAAACTCCTCTATTTTCTAGTTCCCTTCCGCTCAAACACCAATTAAATCATATGAATGACTTTTTCCGACGAACACGCCCACTATTTATGTTTGATTCGATAAGATGGAGCACATTAATAAAATAAAATAACAAGAAAAGCCTCTCATTTAAAATTAATACATGAGTTTGGTTAAATTTTCAAAAACTCAAGAAATACCCTTGATTTACTTAGATGATCGGTATAATACTATATTGGACATATAATAAGGTTATAGTAAAATACGAAGAAGTTATTAAAAAAATATGCAAGTGGCACTTCTCTTCTTTGGTTGGTTGGAGAAGCGGCATCCTCTACATATATATTTTTTTCAAATGAAATAACCATTTGTCAGATTAGTATCACTACGTATGCATTCTTGATATGAAAACACATTTTGCATGGATGGACGCGGGCTTTAACTCGCATATTATTTTTTATTTTTTATTTTTTTTTTATTTTTGAGGTAGAAGAGGTCGGCCTTTATTGAAAAATCGGAAAGTTACATATGATAACAGTCAGCTGCAATAGCAGCTAATAAGAATGAAGGAGGAGAAAAATAAAAACATTCCTGTACTAGAGAACTAGCGTGCGCAGCCATTAGGTGTGCGACCTTAGTATAGCGTATGAAGGAAAATTAGTATGAAAATAAAATAAAAAGAAGCATGTCTAGGACGAAATGACGAATAGTGGTCATCCTCGCATAAGAAAGATTTCTTCCGTGATTGCATCTCTCTTATCAAAGATTTCAATTGATTGGTTTTCACTTGCCATTGTGCTAGAAGGCTTCTTTGCTCGATCATAAAATTCTTCATCATCACTGAAAAACAAATAACTAGAATCAATAACAATGAATTTCACAACCCATATGGCATTGAGCCATTGACAAATGATGTATGGCGTTTACATGCATAGTAAGCTAAGCTAACACTTAACCATGAGATGAATTAGGAATTCCATACTACAGTTTCATAGTTAAACATTTCGATCTGTATAGTTTATAACTTTATATAGTTCAATCCTAGGAAAAATGAGTACTTGAGTGTCTCTTCCAAACCCAAAAGTGCAAAACTTTCACACGGGCAATTTTCATTAATTAAGTACCTCAAAAGTTCTTCTTCTTCAATTGCTCCTTTCTTCTTACCAAGAGATTGCTTCCCTACACGTGCACCTAAACTTTCTCGAATACTCTCATTCAGGGTCTCTTCCAAATTGTCAAGCTCTTCTAGGATCTGTAAGAAATAATAAAAATAAAAAACGTATAAACCAGAAGGGTCACTATCATCCTGCCTCCTTATATTGGGACTTAAGGATGATGCTTCTTCATTAATATTTGTCAACTACCAGTATAAAGAAGTAAAAGGGCAGGCATATAGGTTCAGGTGAAATTTTTTACCTGTTCTGTTCTCTGTTCATTTCGAGCGATCTGAGTTTCTTGCCCTTGAGTCAATCCACCTTGAGGGATGTCTTTAGCACGAATAGCATCTATCTCGCTCTTTCTTCATATAAGCAATCTACAAGCGAAACAGTGAAGACATGAGGGGAAAATAAAAAACTCATGAGAGCGTATAAACAAGTTTCTATAGTCAACGTTGGAATTCTTTCAATCTTTGCTTTCCTCATTTAAAGAAAAAAAAAACATTGAAAAAAACTGGTGCAATTAGGAGAAGGTGAATTGTAAACAAATGAGGCTGAGAAACGTGAACCACAATATCATGAGAACAGGTAAAGGAGGGAGAGAATTTCCAGAATATGAGAAGACAGAATTGTACTGTCGGGATAGTGGATTTAATTATGATGAATGTGTTGGGAACTTTAGATCGCATACTTTTTCCTTTGTTGATGCTGGTATGCTCAACCTAATAGTTGATGGTAAAAACTAATTGATTAGAATCATAAGGACCAGTTTCAACCATTTTAAGAGGTCTTTATTTAATTAATGCAAGTATACCAACTGTTGTATTCCTACATTACACAAAGATATACTGTTGATTATGTTCATAGCTATTACAAGATTGTATAGTTTTTAGCTGTCGAAGTTATGGAAAGTTGATCATACATAAACAAAGACCATAGTTCTTTTATACCTATTAAACAAAGACCATAACACAGAGTTATCTGTAAACATACAAAGGAATTGAGTATTGTAAAACCCTTGTACAATAACTTTTTGTAGTATTGTTTTTCCTTTATTGTCTATTTGTAAAGCAGTCGAAGCTTATTAAATTATACACCCTGTCGGTCAAGAAACGTCTCTAGAACAAACCCTAGGCATAATTTCTCCTTTGTAATTGAACATCCTACATCCTAATGACCAACAAATTAAAGAAGGATAGCTTACCTCAGCTCCTATGAATATGTAAATGTAAATATATCCTTATAGAGAGTAGAAACTAGTTAAGAGATGTAGGAAATAGACATGAATATACAGAAGAAAACTTTGAGATTTGATAATGGAGAGAAAAAGCGCAGAGGAGATCAGGAATCCGTAACAGTTAAAGAAACAAATTGAGGTATCTAGTTAGCATATGTACCTAGATAGCGAGCGTCATCAGGTTAACAACTCCAATGACTTTCTTAATCCCAGAAGCTTCAATGCTGTCCTGAAGTGTAACTTCATTAGTGTGATTTTTTGTTGGAATTGGGATAACTTCATTTCCGGTTGAAGGTATGATACAAGGAAGAAATTTTTTTTTTAAGAAAAAGGTCACGAAAGCCTAAAATAAGCAGAACAATATCAGATACAACAATTACAAGGAAGGAAACAACCTTACCACTCCAACAGAATCCATGCTGCTCCAACACGTACAGCAACACATTCATGTAGATGTAACATAAAACAACAAAATAATATTCTAGGAGATGCTAAGACTACAGAATCGTGAAGATCCAACTTCTGAACCACCATTACTAATTTTGCATCTTCAAATCCCTTCTCCTAGTAAAATACACTAATTACCAAGCTTCAGACACCAAACTTTAAATGGAATCTGTAACTTGAATATATAGGCATTGAAAACCACAGAGTAAGAAGATACAATGACTAAATAACTAATAATATTCTAATTGTGAAATGTGCATGCAATGCAAACTTACAAAGTAGTTGAAATCCAACAATATGAATACACGAATGGAAACTTATAGCTTGATGGGATTTTCTGTACCAAAAAAATATGAAATTAGAATAGTAATGAATAAACTAGATTAAAAGAAAATAAAATTCCATACTAAATGTAAAGATTCATTGGTGATCGATACCTGTTCACTTCCATCCAATTGTGACGTTCGGGATGTGAGAAATGTTGGTGCCACTCCTTCCTCACGCCTTGCTCGTAGTCTCGTTCGAGAATTGGACAATCCCTGATCTCCGAAGTACGCAGTGCTGTTATCTTGTGCAGGAAGTCTGGCAGATTTTTGAGCTCTGGGCACTTGGTAATCATGAGAACAGGTAAAGAAGGGAGAGAATTTCCAGAATATGAGAAGACAGAAAGGGTATTGTCCGGATAGTGGATTAAATTATGATGAATGTGTTGGGATCGCATACTTTTTCCTCTGTTCATGCTGGTATGCTCAACCTAATAGTGGATGGTAAAAACTAATTAAGTAGAATCATAAGGACCGGTTTCAACCATTTTAAATGGTCTCTATTTAATTATTGCCGGTACATCAACTGTCGTATTCCTCCATTACACAAAGATATACCGTTGATTATGTTCATAGCTATTATAAGATTGTATAGCTTTTAGCTATCAAAGTTATGGAAAGTTGATCATACATGAACAAAGGAATTGAGCAGACGAGGATATACCAATGTTATAAAAGAAGACCATATCAAGAAAGATCGAACCTTAAATTAAGAAAAGTCTGATCGATGCACTTGGCCACTGGATATGGATAATTGTTGTTCCAGCCTCATGAAAATAAATCAAGCTGCATTCAAGTTCTTGTACAATTAGCATTGCAGCTCACAATGTACAAGTTCTGGAAATATATATCTTCATCATTAGCCATGGCAGGGATAGCTTCTCAAGTTCCAATCAGTTTCAGTTCCACAAGAAATCGACTTCAGCCTATATGACAAGAAAATCCATGTAATGGAAACTAGATGTCAAACCTTGTAATATTTTTAGAATTGGACAACAGGAAAGTGCAATTGCAAGCATTTGTATAATAGATAATATAGGACTGTCCAGATAAAAAGAAAAATAAACTTAGTATATAGGACTACTTAGGATGTTAATATCAGATTACCTAGCTTAGGTATGAGACACTTTAGTCAAAATGCTCGTGCATACAATGTGTTCATCAAAATGTCTGGGAAGAGTTTGTGATCATTTAGTTGTTCAGTAAGCAGGGCATTTCAGTAAAACAGAACAAAGACTACATATATAATGGTAGCCTTATGATGTACAAAGTATATATGTGAAAACCAAGTATGTTATCCCGAATGCTTGCAAATCCTTGTATCCATGAGTAGTAAAATGATGTAAATGCCAGTAAGAAAGACATTAATATAACATACATAAACTTTAAGATTTGATCTGATGAATAGAGAAAGCAGGATAAGGATCAGTAACCATAACAACCTAGGTCCCCAGCAATCAGTGACAGCATCAAACACATGCTAACATAGAACTTAAAGCAGCTGTACCAAGGGACATAGTCCTCAATAAAGGGGCCAGACTACATGCACGTGTAGCTTAACACAATGGATCTAGACTTATTATGGTATTACCTTTGACGATGGTGAGGTGGAACGCTTTGGTATAGAGATGTCCACACAATCTTTCAGTCTGAATACAGCTACAGAAACTCCATTTCTCTGAGCTCCATGTCTATTGTTAGGATACAGATTGTAATAGATTGCAAATCCCATGTACCTATTATATTCCATTCAGCATCCGCATCCATTCCACACAAACCCTCAGCCTCAGATAAGAGAACCCATGCAATGAATATTTTGTTATCAAACGTAGTAAAATAAGAACATTTGACAACTAGAAAGTGCTTAAATTTGAGCCTTTAAAGTATGATATTGAGATTATTTAAGATGCTGAGCTATAACATGTACCTAGTTTAGCTAAGGGCCGCTTCATTCAGTTAAATGCATTCAAAATCTCCTTTATGGTGAAAGACCATGTGATACACAATCCTGCATAGAACGTGTTCATCAAAATCAGATTCATTTCTCCAGCTGGAGGAAAATAGATCCTTTGACAGTTCAACAACTTGACAACCAGGGACTATAAGCATTGGATTGCAGTGAGAAGACAAATAACTAAATAATGGTATTCTTATTGCTGATAATGCAGAGTAATATGAATACCTAGCCTGAATGTAAATATATCCTTTTACTGAGTAGAAAGATATAAAATGATAGGAAATGGACATGATTTGGGGACTATGGTATAAACTGAAACTAAGAAACATCAATCCAAACCAAGTACGCAGCGGCATTAAAATTCTTAACAGTCATTTCCAGAAATGCTGTTATTATTTTCAAGTAAAGATTACGACAAAGTCATGGGGAAGTAGTGGCATAAAAACAAGATTACAAAAGGCTATGTTTTTTTCTTTTTGAAAGACACCAGATCTTACGAATACTCACAAATAAACTGAGGATTAATAGGCGTATAGATAGACCTAGCTAGAGAAATAACGAGCAATTGCTTTTGAGGTTTTACAAGGAAACAACTACCTAGTCCAACAGAATCCTGCAGCTCCTACTAAGATACATTTGCCAAGCTTCATCCACTAAACTTTTAACATGAATTGTTTTAACTAAAATATATATGCACCAATATATTTCCAATTCTAGGCAATATAGTTTGATCAAAGCACCAGACTATGTTCGGATGTAGCTTAAGCCAAACAGAGTCCTTTGGATCTGGACCATATATACCTTCAAGCAACCTTCAACGATTGAGGTGGCAGGATTTGAATGGTCCATTTGCACAAACACCAATTACCAGGCTCCCGGCCTGCTGCTTATTGTAAGAAACAGATTGCAGAAAAAGCTTCCGAACCCCAATTACTAGTCAAATCCCTGTCAGCATCCATTCCACAAAAGCTTCAGCCTAAGACAGGAAAACCCAGGCCATGGAAATTAGACATCAACCTATTGAAATTAGATTCTTTGACAACTAGAATCTGCGTAAATGAAGCCTTTAAAGCATACATAGGATTATTTAATATGCTGATAAAATTACCTAGTTTAGGTGATAGGCACTTGAATCAATCAATGAAATGAATACCAAAATTCCTGTATGGTTACAGCGGCCTGAAAGTCCCTCCTGCATAGAATGTGTTCATCAAATCATATTCATTTCTCCACCAGGAGTTAAAATCTTATGACAGTTCAACAAATTACCAACCAATATCTGTAAGCACTGTATTGCAGTAAGTTGGCAAATGACTAAACAATGGTATTCTTATTGTAAATATATCCCAATCATATGAATACACAAATGTAAATATATCCTTTTAGAGAGTAGAAACTAGAAAGATATAAGAATAGTAGGAGATAGACATGAGTATAAAGAAGCAAAGCTTTGAGATTTGATCTAATGGAGAGAAAAAGCAGAGGAGATCAGGAATCAGTAACTAGTTGAAGAAAGAAAATGAGGTATCTAGCTAGTTAGCATAAGTTCTTACATAGAGAGAGGTTCATCAGCTTGACAACTCCAATGACTTTCTTAATCCTAAAAGCTTTAATGCGGTGGTCCTCAACTGTAACTTAATTAGTGTGATAACTTCATTTCCAGTTGAAGGTATGATACAAGGAGGGAAACTTTTGTAAGAAAAAGGTTAGTAAAGCCTGAAAGAAGCAGAACAATATCAGATACAACAATTACAAGGAAGGAAACAACTCACATTCATGGGGACAAAAAAAATATTCAAGAAGATGGTAAGCCTACCGAATCGGGCAGCTCCAACTTTCTGAACCACCGTTACCTTGATCTGAATTTGCATCGTCAAATCCCTTCTCCTAGTAAAATACAGTTACCAAGCTTCAGACACCAAACTTAAAATGGAATCTGTAACTTGAATTAATGTATAGGCATTAATTGAAAACCACGGAGTAAGAAGATACAATGACTAAATAACTAATAATGTTGTAACTGCGAAATGTGAAGGCAATGCAAATGGTTACAAAGTAGTTGAAATCCAACGATATGAATACCTGAAAGAAAATACTAAATGTAAAGATTCATTCAGAATTTGCATTTGGTGATTGATACCTATGTATTTGGGCAGCGAGCGATTCAGCTGGAAATTGAGACGTTTGGGATGTGAGAAATGTTGTGCCACTCCTTCCCCACGCCTTGTTGGTAGTCTCGTTCGAGAATCGGACAAGCCTTGATCTCCAAAGTACGCAGCGTTGTTATCTTGTTCAGGAAGTCTGGCAGTGCTTTGAGCTTTGGGCACTTGGTAATTTGCAAGGAAGAAAGGCGAGGCATTATTGTAATTTCAGAAGAAGAAGAATCCTCCTTTGTTATTCCTTCCCACTCAATTGTAATTTCAGAAGAATCCTCCTTTGTTATTCCTTCCCACTCTTCCCACTCGGGCATCCCACTGAAAGAAAGTCGTTTCAATTTGGGGAATAGAATTCCTGAGACTTGTTCTTCTATTCCCAGAAATTCAACTCCCACCTTTTTCACATTCTGGAATTCCTGTATTTCCAGAATTTCAAGCGATGGCAATTTTCCAAGAGGAGGCAAAACTTGACAATATTTCCATTCATAGAGAACAAGTTTTCTCAAATTGCGTAAAGACTTGATGATCGAATAGAGAGACTCGGTGGTGCCAATGTGGCAATACGCAATGGATAAAGATTCCAAATTTTGATGCGGTTGCAATGCTTTCACTATTTCTTCATCACCTTTCCTCTGCTCTTCACATACTTCCACGAAAAATACTCCCAAATGAGAGAGGCACTCCTTATTCCCCAACTGTGCTTTCTCTATCTCACTCGCATCATCTTTCCCCAATCTTTCTATCCAAAGGCTCCCCGGAAGCTGGTCCATGATTCCGAGATCTCCTAATTTCAATGCTGCTGCTTCATTATCACCGCCCTGATCACATACATAAAAGCAGTCTAGTGCTTGCAGACTTCTCAAACTCCCAATCCCTTTTGGCAAGTACCTCAGCTCACGACAACCCCGAACATATAGATGCTTTAAGTTGATCAACTTTCCCATTGCCTTGGGTAGTTTCTCAAGACTCCCACACCAAACAAGGATCAGAGTTTGTAGATTGTATAAATCACACACAGCATCCGGTAATTCTTTCAATCTACTATAAGACAAATCCATATATCTCAAATGAATCAATTCACCCACCTCTTTTGGAAGTTCAGTTACGACACTATCACTCAAATTCAACGTCCTAAGGCATTTCATTTTCAAAATTGAACCGGGGCTTATGGTTCTAATGCTTGAATGAAGGAGTGTGAGGCTACGCACGTATACGCATCTGTCACATGAAGTAGGAAATTCGAGTACATTTGCTAAGGTCAAATGACGAACATTTTCACCCTGTAGCTCCACTATTTGATTATCACCCTTAATTGCTTCTATAATAATGCATTCTTTTTTGGTGAGAAACTGCACAAAGTCATGCACAATATCATGCATTTTGCACCCTACAATATTTCCCATCTCATCTACGTCAAAATCTTGAAAGAAAGACCGCATTGCTAAACTCTCAAAATAATATTGACCTTTTCTTCTCTTTTCTTTATTTTCCTTTGAACTAAGATAATCTTGCGACATCCAAAGCTCAATCAAATTATCTTTTTTCAAATTATAATCTTTGGGAAATATAGCACAATACAAAAGACACCTTTTGACTGCTGGGACCAAATCATAATAACTTAGCAATAGTGGTCGGAAAACTTGTTCCTCAACTTCCTCTAATTCCCATATCTTACTATTCAAAACATCCCGCCATTCTTCTCTTGTTTTTTTATACCACACTAGACTGCCTAAAGTTTTTGCAGCAAGAGGCAAACCTTTACACTTTTTCGCAATTTCCTCACCAATAGCTCCAAACTCATCAGCCTCATCTTCTTTCCTATCCAAAAATGCGATGCTATTGAACAATGCTAGACAATCCCTATCGCTCAACTTGTCTAAATGGATCATGCTACTGGTTGCTCTCATCATTTTTGCAACCCCTTGTTTTCGTGTGGTCACTAGTATTCTACTACCTTCAGCACAACTTTGCATTATTACTGGTAGTTTCAAACTTTCCCACTTTTTTGGGTTTTCCGTCCATACATCATCTAGGACAAGAAAGAACTTCTTATCCTTAACGTGTGACCTTATACATATTAAGAGAGTTTCCAACTCATTTGAACTCTTTTGGGTTTCATTTTTATCTAGACTCTCAATGATCGCTTTGGCAATCTTAATCTCGTCAAAAGGGCTCGAGACACAAACCCATACTTTCTTATGAAAATAGTTTGTAACCTTTTCATCATTGTAAGCTAATTGGGCAAGAGTTGTTTTGCCCATCCCTCCCATCCCTACAATAGGGATGACAAGGAACCTCCCCCCTTCCGGGCTACTCTCTCTCAACAACTTGCTCAACAACATCTCTTTTTCTTCTTCTCGGCCAAATATCGTAGATGTATCGACCAAAGATGAAGTCTTATGTCGTTGAATAAGTTGCTGATCATCAGGGCCACCTTTTGTGGACTGATGAAAGCCATACATTTCTCTTTCAGCAGCAATCAAAGTTAACTTCTCATTCAGTTCCCCTATCCTTCTAGCTATGTTACGACGATGAATGACCTTATTGGCTTGTCCAAAACAAAAGCAAACAGAGGACATGGGGAAACATACCTTCTTCTTTGTAACAGGAGCATTTTCTCCTTCCTTCTCTTGCTTCTCCTCCACTTGTCGTCTGAGAATTTCAGTGTTCCACTCATCTAGCAGGTCGTCCATCTCGTACGAGACATCTTTCAGCTTCTCCAACCAGTCTTCCACCCTAGCATCTGTCAATTGTTTCTTCTCTGCGTCCTCAAGCACAGCCTGGATAGCTTTGAGCTTGCTGCTGAAACTTTTAACGTCTTTCTCAGCATTCAAAACCAGTTTCACCGCTTGATTTGTGTGTTGATATACTACTGAAGCCAATTGCTCCAGAAGCACGGAGATGAGTGCATCAGCCATTTTTGGCGTCAGAACTTGGTTATAATTCAAAGAGAAATAGAACAGAGATGAATATGAGCTAAGATAAAATGGATGATTGTGTTGTCACCTCTCTTCTACTTGGTTTATATATAGTACGGAAATTTCATGTATTACTCCAATTAATTCTGGTGTAGATAAAGATTGGAAATAATTGAAGTAACGAATATAGGCACCATCATATCAATTGATAAGGTATAATTTCCAAAGAGATAGAAGGAGATACTTGCCTCGATTATTACTTAAACAACTTTAGCTAAAGAGAGCATTCCCTCTTTAATTATACTTGAATCACCAAAGTTGAAAAGCAGCACTCTTGGATAGAAAAAGAATAGTTATGCGAGAGAGAGACGGAAAGCATATATTGTTCTTTTCTTCACTCTTTACAACTGCTTCATCACTCTTCATCAACATTGAACAACCATGTGAAACTTCTGCAACTATCCTCCTAGTCGTATTAACCCAGATATATTTTTGAAAAACAAGCATATTGTTTAGATTCGATTTGAATGAATTGATTCAAAACAGCTTAACTTTGACAATAGTGGTAAGTTAACTAAATATATGAAATATTAGGTAGTGTTTAAGTAAAAGAGATTCGAGAGAGAATTGTAATCATATTATTGAGTATAGGAGCCCTATATATAGGGATTACAAAGTACTAGTTCTAATGTTACAAGGAATACCAATCCGTGTAGGATTGGGAAATCTAGAACCTTCTCTCCTATTGCTACTCCTAGTTTGATAAGGCACACTAAATCGATATTCCTCCAACACTCCCCCTTGTACCGCTCAAACTTGGTGGTGACGCTTCATCCGTTGCCTCGTTAAAAACCTTGCCAAGTAACAAAAACTCTGTGGGACAAAAATAATCCTGGTCGAAGGACAAAAAGAGCACAACACGTCCTTCACTCTTCGAGATCGAACATGTAGACATCATAACTCCCCCTGATGTCGATATCTCCCCCTGATTGCTACAATCGTGGGAGTTCGGATAACTTTCTCAATCCGATGCTCTTCACATGTTTCTCGAAGGTGGATTTAGGTAACGACTTAGTGAATAAGTCCGCTACATTATCCTCTGATCGAATTTGATTCACTTCAATCTTTAGAAGTGATTGTTGTTGCTGATTATAAAAGAACTTATGCGATATGTGCTTGGTGTTGTCGCCCTTGATGAAACCTAACTTCATTTGCTCAATACAAGCTGCATTATCCTCATAAATACATGTAGGTTCATCCGTGGTAGACTTCAAACCACAACTTCCTTGAATATGTCTTATTACAGACCTTAGCCATATACATTCTCGTACGGCTTCATGTAGAGCAATAATCTCTGCATGATTTGAGGAAGTAGCAACAAGGGTCTGCTTTGTAGACCTCCAAGATATCGCAGTGCTTCCCATGGTAAAGACATAACCCGTTTGGGAGCGACCTTTGTGAGGGTCAGAGAGGTACCCTGCATCAGCAAAACCCATCAAAACATCATTGTCGTTTTGATGGAGGGGGATAGGGTGAGGCCGGCCACCCTTGATGGTGGTAGCGGCGTTGGCGGCAACATGACCGGCCACTATGTTATGGTGGACGGCGGCTCCATGCCTAATGGGGTCCGATCCCATTCTTCCGTCATTCCTCTTCTCTCTGTAGGGATAAAATAGGCCCATATCAATCGTACCTCTTAGGTATCGAAAGATTGTCTTTACACCAATCCAATGGCGGCGTGTTGGCGCAGAGCTATGTCGAGCTAACAAGTTCACTGCGAATGAGATGTCTGGTCTTGTGCATTGAGCTAAGTACAATAATGCGCCTATTGCACTTAAATAGGGCACTTCGGCCTCTAATGGTTCTTCGTCCTCATCCTTTGGACAAAACGGATCTTTCCCTGGCTCAAGACTATGACCAATCATGGGAGTACTCACAGGCTTTGCTTTATCTTCATGAAAGCGCCTTAGAATTTTCTGAGTATATGCAGACTGATGGACCAAAATTCCATCACTACGGTGCTCGAGTTCTAAACCGAGACAAAACCGTGTTTTCCCAAGATCTTTCATCTCAAATTCGGATTTCAAGTATTTAGCAGTTTCCTTCAACTCATCTAGAGTTCCAATTAGGTTCATGTCATCGACATAAACTGCTACGATTGCAAATCCGGAACTTGTTCTCTTAATGAACACGCATGGGCATATTTCATTGTTAATATATCCCTTCCCAATCAAGTAGTCACTTAGACGGTTATACCACATCCGTCCGGATTGTTTTAATCCATATAGTGAGCGTTTTAATCTTATTGAAAAAGCGCTCCGTGGTTTAGAGCCACTTGATTTGGGTAATTGAAGTCCATCTGGAACCTTCATATATATCTCTGAATCTAGATCCCCATAGAGATATGCTGTAACCACATCCATAAGCTGCATGTCAAGTTTTTCGGAAACTACCAAACTGACAAGGTAGCGGAACGTTATAACGTCCATTACGGGAGAATATGTCTCCTCGTAGTCGATTCCAGGGCGTTGTGAGAAACCTTGCGCCACAAGGCGGGCTTTATATCTTACCACCTCATTTTTCTCATTACGCTTTCTAACAAAGACCCATTTATGGCCAACAGGCTTTACATTTGGGGGTGTCTGCATTACAGGCCCAAATACCTGTCTCTTTGTTAGTGAATCCAATTCAACCTGGATCGCATCTTTCCATTTAGGCCAATCTGCTCTTCGTTGACATTCTTCAACAGAGCGAGGTTCGATATCATCATATTCTATAATTCCTTTTGCAATATGATATGCAAATGCATCATCAATCGCCATAGAATTTCTATCCATCATCTCATGTACACTAGTGTAATTTATGGAGATCTCTCTATTATCTGGAGTTGGTTCTGACATTGGAGCGTCCCCCAATGATGTCTCTTGGACATAACCATAATCCGGAATATTCTCATGAGATGGATTATTCACATCGATGATTAATGGATTATTCTGTGCCAAACTCGCTTTCTTTCTTGGGCGAGAATCCATCGAACCTATGGGCCTCCCGCGCTTCCTGGTAGGAGCTGTAGGCCTAGCCACAACGTCACCAAGGGTGGGGACGTTGGCGCCATACTCATGTATTCTTGAGGTGGCGTCATGTCCTCTAATTTTAGGGACATCAATCCTTGCAGGCACGTTTGCAGCAGGTATGTGTGATCTCGTCACTTTAGCGATATCAGAAAACGCATCAGGCATCGATTCTGCTACGTTCTGAAGATCGAGAATTCTCCGCACTTCAATTTCGGACTGTGCGGTTCGGGGATCAAGATGAGACAGAGTGGGGACAGACCACGACAATTCCTGTCGTTCCTGTTGAACATTGATGTTCTTATCTCCCCCTAACGACGGGAAGACTGTCTCATCGAAGTGACAATCCGCAAATCTAGCGGTAAAAAGATCGCCTGTCAAGGGTTCTATGTAGCGGATAATCGTTGGAGAATCATATCCAACATAAATGCCTAATCGTCGTTGAGGACCCATTTTGGTGCGTTGTGGCGGCACAATTGGCACATAAACTGCACACCCAAATATGCGTAAGTGTGAGACATTAGGCTCATACCCAGTCACCATCTGGGACGCAGAAAAGGGTTGAGTGGCAGTGGGCCTCAGACGAATAAGCACAGCTGCATGCAATATTGCATAGCCCCAAGCAGAAATAGGGAGATTGGTGCGCATTACCAATGCCCTAGCGACCATTTGTAGTCGTTTAATGGCGGCTTCTGCGAGACCATTTTGGGTGTGAACATGAGGAACTGGATGTTCAACTTCTATCCCAATGGACATGCAATAATCATCAAAAGTTTTTGATGTAAACTCCCCAGCATTGTCTAATCTTATAGACTTAACAGGATGATCAGGGTGGTGACCCCGTAACTTAATTATTTGTGCTAGGAGTTTAGCAAATGCAGCGTTCCTTGTGGACAATAGCATGACATGTGACCAGCGTGTCAATGCATCAACCAACACCATAAAATATCTAAATGGTCCACATGGTGGTTGAATAGGTCCACAAATATCACCTTGGATTCTTTGCAAGAATGGTATATTTTCTTTGGTGTCTTTTGCATAGGATGGTCTCGATCCTAACTTTGCTAAAGAGCAGGCTTTGCAGAACGAATAATGGGCTTTAGAAACAACCAATGAGGATTTTGGTTGAGCCATGAAGTCACAATTGACTTTAGAAGTAGAAATTTGAGTCAGGGGAGCAGAGGTGGCGTCAAAGCCACCCTTGAGCCGCAAGGGGATGGCGGCGCCGGCTAGTGGTGGCCGGACTTGAAGGGGGAAAGCGCCGTGAGGCGCAGGTGCTCCTCCTTGATCCAAATTTCGGGTTTTACTTCCTTTCGTTCTGAAAAAGGGATGTCCGTGTGAAGTCTTAAATATACAGATCATCATGTCACGACCTGGGTGTCCCAAACGGTCGTGCCAAAGCCTATATGTGTCGGAATCCCATAAATCATCTCTCATGACATGGTTGGATTCAATGACTCGAATAGTGGTTGCATACAACCCACTAGAGCGACACATAAGTTTCTCTAAGACTCGTTTATGTCCGTAGTCATTAGAGGTGATGCAAAGGAACTCTTGTCCCTTCTCACAATGCGTTTCCGCATGAAAACCATTGACTCTTATATCTTTAAAACTCAATAGGGTTCTTCCTGCCCTAGGAGCATAAAGAGCTTCGGTGACATTTAAAATGGTGCCATTTGGCAACATAAATTGGGCTGGTCCTCTACCATGAATCAATTGAGATGATCCAGCCATCATAGTCACGGAAGATCGAGATGGTGTCATCCATAGAAATAGCTGCCTATTTCGAAGGATAGTATGTGTTGTTGCACTATCCACGAGGCATTCTAGCTCTCTGGGAAACATACTGAAAAATAATAAAGCTCGAAATTAAAATATGTCCAAGACATTGAATAAAAATAAATCGAGACTTTTATTAATAATAGCCAATGATTACATCAAAGTTTCTTGACCAAGATCTAATCCAATATAAAAATTAAATCGTAGACAAATCGTAGTCACTCTATCCGTTTGGTAACTCTAATCAAATATGACCAGGGAAGTAGAGAGAGATGTCGGTGGAGCGAGGCTCTCTTAAGTACCACTAATCTCAATTACTTTCCTAGACATCATACTTAATTCGATGCGCCACATAAGATAGAATTAATACAAAATGTCATTTATTGACTAAGGCATAATTGCCATTACACAATTCTTGGAAATATAAAGGACTACACTAATCAAAATCTGCAGCATCCTTGTGCAATTCCTTGTCAGATTTGAAGTCCGCTATGGTGAGATTGACGTTGGCATCATCACCATCTTCTTCTTCTTCTTCTTCGGCAAAATTGGCTTCATGCTCTCTGAAGTCCCTATATGCCTTGTAATGTGCAGCTAGACGAGATTGATGTCCTTGATGGACAATGGCGCCACCTCTATGGCCGGCGGCCTTGTGTCCCCCTCTCCCACGTTGGCCCTTGTTGCCACGTGCTCCCGCGCCATTTTGGCGGTTTCCTTCCTTTATAGGGCAGTTATATGGACCAAAATGTCCGTTGTGTCCCTTAATTTTAGGGTTCCGCTCCTTGCGCCCTCCTTTGGGTGCATTATTATAATTCGCCTCTTAAACGCTCTTAGTTCCTATAGGCCTTGAATTATAATTCTTCACGAGGATATTATCATGTTTTTCAGCTACAGACATAATATTAATTAGCTGATGAAACCTCGTGAGCCGTCCAGTATTGAATTCAGTTCGGTATTGCTTTGATAGCAAGATAGCTGAGACGGGGAAGGTGGAGAGAGTTTTCTCAATTAGTTCTTTCTCTGTGACAGGTTGTCCACAGAAACCCAACATGCAGGGGCGGAACTACCTTCCGGTTTGAAGGGGTCCGGACCCCCCCGAGCTTTCTGACAGCCATGTAAATATATATGCATGTTATTAACCAACTTAAGTAAACAACCTTCCTTCATGTGCTGGACCCCCCTCCCTTAATCCCAAACCCAGGTGATGATGAATTGATTGATATATGTAAGTGTAATAAAATAACCAATAATAATAAGAATACACTAATATAAATCAATGACAGATTAATTAAAAATAAGTTTGCCTTTTTTTCATTCTTTGAATTGATTCTATTTTTTTGAATGGGCAGTTGTGTATGATTTTATTTCAAATTTATTGTTGACTTATGCATTATATTAAAAATGATTCTTAATTTATTTTTGGAGTTTTTTTTTTTTTTTTTTTTTATAACTCTATGTCTGGACCCCCCCTATGTTTAAATCCTGGTTCCGCCCCTGCCAACATGGTTTTTAGGCGAAGAACTTCTGAATGATATTCAGCTACAGACTTGAAGTCAGCAAATCGAATATTGCTCCATTGAACTTTCAAGTCAGGGAGGAGGGTATCCTTTACATTACCAAAACGCTCTTCTAGCGCAACCCATAATTCTCTAGCATCCTTGATTGCCATGTACTCCAATCGGAGTGATTTATCCATGTGTCGCCTAATCAAGATAAGGGCGGTGGCATTATTCGTAGCCGTACGCTCGAATACGAGATCTGGATTTGGTGCTTGAATTACGGGTAGGATCCCTTTTGAAGTGAGATGGTTCTCAACATCCGTGACCCAACTATGATATTCCGAGCCAGTTGAGTCAAGGATAGGAAAGTCAAGCCTTGACATCCTGAAATAAGAAGAAGAAATATATTAGTCTTGGAGTAAAACTTCCACGACAACTAAAAGATAATAAGATTTCCGAGCTATGCTACCAAGAAATCGATTTCCAAGAATGATTGGATTAGACCGAAACAATGATGTTTATATGGTCGTTTAATCGATGCTTACGGACGCTCTTAGTCCGAAGTCTTACGAACGCTCTTAGTTCGTTTATAGCGCGAATCCCCACGATTCCGCTTTCTCAAAATCGAACCCACGTTATAAGAAAGGTGGGATGTAGAAGAAGGGAGGTTTTCAAGTCCCCGAGAAAAGAAAGAGAATTTAAATTGCTGAAAGCAGGAACCTTAAATATAAATACTTACTTGGTTAATTGAAGCTTGAAACCTTGATTACTTGAGATTGGAGTTGATTTGGTGTTGGTAGCCGAAACCGAAAAGAAGGCCTAAGGATGGTAGAAACCTTGGTCGAGGTGAATGGGAGGTGTGGCCGAGTGTGCAGTCAGCAATGGGCTGCAGTTTGCAACTGCTGCCAGTTGGTAGGGTAGGGCAGAAACGCTAGCCAAGCTAACTGGAGGACACGGACGCTGCAGGGGCAGCAGGCTTGCAGTAAGGCTGCAGGGGCAGCGATACAGCGTGGAGCGGACGCACGGGAGCGGGGCTGCAGGGCAGTGAGCAGGGCGCAGGTGCGCGCTAGCAGGCAAGCGCACGGGCTGGCAGGTAGGCTGGCTGAGAGGGCTGCAGGAGCAGGAAGCTAGCAAGGGGCTAGGTGCTGCGGCAGTTTTGGTGAAAAAGGTTTTCGGGTTTTTGGTTTTTGCTTTGTGGTTAGAACTCGTGCTGATAACGTGTTTAAGTAAAAGAGATTCGAGAGAGAATTGTAATCATATTATTGAGAATAGGAGCCCTATATATAGGGATTACAAAGTACTAGTTCTAATGTTACAAGGAATACCAATCCGTGTAGGATTGGGAAATCTAGAACCTTCTCTCCTATTGCTACTCCTAGTTTGATAAGGCACACTAAATCGATATTCCTTCAACAGGTAGAACATTGCAACTGAAATAACTAACTAAATACAATGTGAAATTTTTGTGCATGTCTTTATGCAATGCTTCATCTGAGGACATTGCTCTTGACATCTTTTTGTTCTGTACCTGGATTTTGAATTTGTTTCTTACGTACTTACTTTACATTCTTTAGGTAAAAACTTGCTCAATACTGGCTATCTATCATATATGTGACAACTTTCTTGCTGATCCTGAATGCTGATTACTGAAAGAAACCCTAAATTTTAAATTGCAGAATTGTATCATAAAATGTAGACTAAGAGTTTATGTTCACATTGTCCTTGAAAGCTTGGAACTTGATTTGAGGAAGTCTTTGTTTTTGGCTAGGAAAAGAACAGGCGATCTTTGGCTTGCCTTAGTGTTGTATTTTTACATGTTTAGTTGTCCACATGGTCATGGAAAAGTAGTATGAAAGAACATGGAAAAACAGTTACAAACATAGGCATTGTTTGATGTTTCTAGGCTCAGATCTCAAACTGAACTCTTTTGTGTCACAGGGTGTCACAGGCCATGGTCAAGAGGCAGAGGACAGATCTCCCACCAAATTTTGTTCATTCCCTCGATGGTTCTCATGTATATATGATGACGACTGCAGTTGCCATTTCGTTCTTCTTGTACAGCCAGCATTTAATGATTTAAATGGTTCCTGAATACATGTATGCATATGTGCAGTAGAAGTGAGCAAAGCTTGATACATCAAGCAAAGCTTTTATTAGGAAGCTGAGAAACAAAGATGCTACTATAATTTATTAGAGCTCATCAACGATCTATACCTTAGAATCTTGTCAAGTATGGAAAGCCTTGAGGCTGATTGAGGAATAAGTAGATTCATGTTAGAAGTTGCTTAACCAGAGTGGGGTTACAGCTTTCACTGCGAGTCTGCAACCATGCCGCTTTTATGTTTATAATGTAACTTCTTCCCCTGTAAATTTGAGTGACTAAAGCTGCAATTATTCGTTCAACTATTCGTTTACAGTTGTCACTATACAAGTTTAGCGTTGAAAATTGTTTTGGTCGAGAGAATACGAATTACGAAATAAAATGAAGATTTCTGGTGCTTATAAGTTATGCGATTGGTTCCAATTGGAACTACAACGTTCATCTCAGTATCCATGAGCAAAGGCAAAGCTACGGAAGATCTCAGTCATGCCCACTGACCATATTTGCTGACAGACAACTCATCGGCAAAATCCTCTTATAATAAAATAAAATAAACTCATCGGCAAGTGCTTTTTGGTGATTTTAAAAGAAGCACTTCCCAGTATTACAGCGAACACTTGAAATTTTTACAAAGACCTCAATGTACTTCTAACAGAAACACTTCCGATAAAAACAACTCATGAGCATTCCTAGAGACATTTTCACTAAGTTGGCAAAAAGTTGAAACCAATTTTTATATACACCTTACTGGATCATGTTTACATGTGAGTTTACACCAATAATTCAGAGCATCTCTCTGTCTTCATCTTTCTACACTAGGTTGTACATCCCAACAAAAAACAAAAACAATAAAGAAAACATCAGTGCCCACCAAGAGGGTTTCACCAGGTATTATCGACCTCTATATTATCATTTGATAATCGAGTCTAACAATTTAAAACTGGGTTACGGGGTGGTAAAAATAAAACTCATTTGATGTGCAAGCGGCCTAACAGCACTTCCAACTTGATCAATTGCATTTATATTTAGTAGCCATATCGATCGTTCAAGGATGTTCGCCCATCACCAGATTGCCCTGCATGAGCCATGAAGATATATACCAGTTATCAAAAAAGATTTCTTATCTAAGGGAGGAAGAAAAAGAAAAAGAAAAAGAAAAAAACAAAGTAATAACCCAGAACATGGAATCAAATTAGCTTTACCTTCAGGAGGCACCCATGTTTCAGTAGAATCACTATCAAGAAATGAAGGTCTCTCGGGACCAAGTACTCTTTTTTGGGGCTTTTTTTTACCCTTGCTCTGTTGTTTCCCTTGTGACGTATCTTGGCTTTCAGAGGATTTATCATCATCTGATGCATAATAGCCTCTGTTATGCTTCAACAACAGTGCTACAGCATCCTCTGCCACGAGTCCAGCTCCTGTGGAGGAAGATGTCGAAAGTTGATGAGAATCATCACTAGCTTCAGATTCATGAACTTGTTTTCGTTTCCTTATAATCAAACCAGGCGCAGCATTTTCAATCCCAGATTCCATGTTAACTTCATTCTCCAAAATCTTCTTTCTGTCTTTATAGTCCACAAATACTTCAGACTCGTGCTCATTCGTAGATGCTGCCTCTTGATGACCCTCCACCATCTTCGTGTCCACTATAGCTCCAAGCCACTGGGGCTTTGCAACAGTATACACAACACTTTTTCCTTCAGTTGCATCAGTGAGAACCTCACCTGACTCCAGCTTCTTGCTAGATGCAACAGTCACATCTGTACTTTCCTCTTTCTTTATAGAGCCACTTTCTGGATTTTCAGGCGGACAGGTTTCCTTTGGTTTAAGTGGATGTTGCTTCTTGATGGCAGCAGCAGAAGTTTCAGTATTTTCAGGAAGCACCTTTGAATCCCTTTTCTTGGCTGCTTCACCTGTTGGATCAGCAATCTTCAAAAGGAAGACTACCCTGTCATATTCGGACTGGAGATCTGAGAGTTCCTTTTGCAATTGCTCAGTTTTATCAAGCACTAGCAAGAAGAAAATCAGCACAGCAAGTGTTAGCAGAAAGCACTAAAGCAATTATCAATTCAGATGTATTAAAGATCAAGGTTCATTAGAGCAGAATTCCACACCTAGCTTAGATGAAAGCCCAGACATGTATGCATCCAGTGCGTCCCCAGCATCGGTGTCTTCTGTAGTTTCTGATGCCAGTCTGTTTTTCTCAATTGAAAGCAGCTCTTTCGTGTTCTCCATTTCTTTTGTGATTGCATCTCTCTTATCAAGAAGAGTATCAGCGGTTTCAATTGATGGGTTTTCACTAGCCTTTTTGCTAGAAGGCTTCTTTGTCCGATCATAAAATTCATCATCATCACTGAAAAACAAATCATTAACAATTAACCTCAATAGGAGGAAGTTACTAATTCTTTTTTCACAAACCATATAGCATTGACAAATTATGTATGGCATTTACATAGCTAAATTAAAAGTTAACCATGATGATTAGGAATTTAAGACTACAGTTTCAGAGTTTAATATGAATAGCTGATCAATTGTAGAATTTATATATTCCAATCTTGGAAAAGTGAGTACTTGGGTGTCTCTTCCAAACCTAAAAGTGCAAAACTTTTACATAGGTAATTTTCATTAATTAAGTACCTCAAAAGTTCTTCTTCTTCTTCAATTGCTCCTTTCTTCTTACCATGAGATAGCTTCCCAACACGTGCACCTAAACTTTCTCGAATACTCTCATTCAGTGTCTCTTCCAAATTTTCAAGCTCTTCCAGAATCTGTAAGAAAATTAAAAATAACGTGTTAACCAGAAAGGTCACTACCACCCTGCCTCCATATATTGGGACTTAAGATGCAACAGATATTCCTCATTTCTCAACTACCAGTACAGGTTGGCAAATAGGTTCTGGGGAAATTTTTTTACCTGTTCTGTTCTTTGTTCATTTCGCGCGATCTGAGTTTGTTGCCCTTGAGTCAATCCACCTTGAGAGATGTCTTTAGCACGAATAGCATCTATCTCTTTCTTCATATGAGCAATCTATAAGCAAAACAGTGAAGACATGAGAAAAATTATAATAATAAGTAAAAAAACTCATCAGTGTCTGTATAAACAAGTTTTTATCATCAACATTGGAGTTCTTTAAATCTTTGTTTTCCTCATTTAAAAAAAAAGAAAAAAAAAGAAAAAAAAAAAAGGAACTGGATGCAATTAGAAGAAGACAAGGTGTATGTAACCAAGTGAGGCTGAGTAACATTAACCACAATATCATGAGAACAAGTAAAGAAGGGAGATAAATTCCAAAATACGAGAAGACTGAAGTGTAATATCAGGATACTGGATTTAATTATGATGCATTGTTGTTAGGTTCACGTACTTTTTCCTTTGTTGATGCTGGTATGGTCAACCTAATAATGGATGGTAGCAACTAATTAATTAGAATCATTAAGGACCAGTTTCAAACATTTAAGAGGTCCCTGTTGAATCATTATATTGCAAGCGCATCAACTGTTGTATTCCTTCATTACACAAAGATATACTGTTTTGCTAGAATTATAAAAGGTACACTACACCAGCGAGTGACTTTTCTAAAAATCAATTCAGGAACTGCTTTCTCAAATACCAAACAATGGTACACTACACTACACTGGTGCGTGACTTTTTTAAAAATCAATTCAGGAACTGCTTTTCTCAAATACCAAGCAATATACACGTTAATATAAATATATGAACTATACCTAGAGAGTTTATCCAATTGGCAAAAAAGGATCCAACGTACAAGAAAGATAATAAAAAACCAGAATAGTTAAGACCACTTACCTTTTCCATTCTTTTAGTTATTTTATCACGGGTTTTTATCTGCTTTTCCGTAAGCTGTCCTTTGTATGTTTGCCAAGTTACTTCCTCACCATCATCCTTAAGTCCAAAACCACATGTCAGTAGAATTATCTTCTTTCAATTCATCAAAAGAAAAGAAAGAAAAGGTCATACTTAAAGAAAAATAGCAGAATATAAAAGGCAGTTTGAGAAGAATTCTATTGAGACATACCTCGGCTTCTTCTATAATGGCATCCTCTCCCATACCCCAAGAGATGCCATCAGCAAGAGAAGCTTCAAGTCTTGCTCGTTGAAGTGATGCCTGCTGATCTAAAATATCTTCACGCATCTTGTACTCTCTTAAAACTTTCAAGTCTTTTTCCTACATAGATATAAGTCATATAACCAAACAATAAGCAATCATCCCTTTGACACATCGGTACAGAAAGCAAGTGAGGCGGGCTAAGACTCCATTCGAAGAAATGGAGTGCCATAATTGATAACCATAATTCAGCAAGTGACATTTCTTCAATGTCACTTTCATTACATCTTTTAAAATCAAGAACTTAATGCATATGTACATATATTTATGCGTCTATGCTATGCTTTGAACCTTCATGTAGATACTATTTCCGTGATGGGTGATTTGAAGACTTTGATAAGTGCAAAATCCTGAATTTATCTCACTAACATATTGTTGAAAAAGTAACCATAGTGTCATCACTTAGATAAGAAAGCAGTGGAGGTTCTTGCGAAACTCATCTCATGAATGCAAATATGTCATGTCCTTCAATATTCGAAGTGCTTACGTTATTTTTATTGAAAAAATATTCACCTCTCATTATTCTTCACAAACTCAATATAAAAATCAAATGAACAGATGCGTTCTTATTTGATTTTCACTAAGAACACACACAAACTCAAACAATAAATAGTAAATTGAAATCTTACTGGTGGCATCAACTCAGACGGTCCTTGGAAAATGTATAGACGAGATGAACTGCACAAGAAAATGCAAGAATAATCAGAAGGTTAATAATCTTATGATGTGCTTTTGACTAAAGTCATTAACAGAAAAACTTCATGAACGTCTATGACAATTATCGTTATCTTCAATCTTCCTGAACTGCTTCTATTTTGGCTGTCACTATCCCAAATACAAATAGTATTCTAGTTGTCCTATCCAGTAAAGTGTTTCTTTCTCTCATATACATATAAACAATAAATAAATATGTATCCAAGTAACTAGCAGTTTAGGCCCATAAAATATATTTGGCATTTAAATATGAGCACTATGTCTTGTTAATCAAAAAGCGTAAAGGATAAAATAGCTATCTGAATCATAAGAGGTCACATATATAAATTAGTCCTCTATGAGTTCCTTAACAGTTCCTATTGAAAATAGCAGTGCATATATCTCATTATATAATGTACTTCACAGGATGGTATTCTGAATTCAAAAGTCATACAACACATGGAAAAGTGAGGATCACTATAAGAAGTAAATGAATTGGATGTTATAGGTAAAGCCAAGGCAATTAAATAATGAGGTACTCACTGCCCAAAACGAATGACATCACCAACATGCAAGTCCACATACACCTTTTTACTGACCTGATAGGCAAGATAAAAAGGTTAGTATGATAAAACTAGGGTATAAAACTATATACTCACCAATTTATTGTAACAAGAGTAGTCACAAGGTTTTTAGAAGCAGGATATAAGTGAAACTTGCCACAAACAGAGACATAGACAAACACAAACATGAATGGAATAATGCAAAAGACACTGAGACAGTTCAGTAAAAGCTAAATCTTACTGATGAGAGTAAGTGTTGACTTGTTTAGTACTCTTTCATGAGTCAGATAAAAGATCTTAAATATCCAAATAGATTCATTGGAAACAGTAATCACATAAAGAAAGGAACACCGTAAATTGAAACTTCTAGAGACCAGCAACTTCCAAGTATTTATCACTTACTACTACTAGAACATGGAGGTTGTCTACCAGATCTGAGCTAACACAGTAGAATACTTAACAACTTCAAATAAAGCATGATTGTCTTTTTTATATTCTGACAACAAAAGGGATTTGCCTTGAAAGGCAGAGGTCAATTCCTTTGTAGAGAGGGAGTATACAAATACCATTTGAGATAAAATTGATCCCTGGTCCAGATAAATTTGAGACCATATCTACTATTGCATTAGAAAATGTATTAAAAGAAAGTTCATGAACTAAATTTCAAGTTTTAAGGTCTGGTTGCGAAAAGCAATTAGCTCCATAGACATACCTGGTTCTTGTTAACAAAAGTACCATGAGTACTGCCAAGGTCATAGATGTACGCATCTCCACTTCTCTTGAACTGAAGCACTGCCAAAAGAGCGAATAAGAAAATTAACAGGTATCCACTGTCGACTTAGCTCAAAGTCCTAGTACATTTATCTGAACCTTGAACAATGTATCAAGTCTATTGAAAAAGCCAATGATAATACTAACAACAAGATACAATACAAAGTCGAGAAATAGTAACAGCAAGTTAGAATGTCAGAGATAAATGTGCTTACCTGCATGAAACCGAGAAATAGTAGGGTGCTCCAGAACAAAATCGCAGAGGTCGACCCGGCCGAACATGTAAGCCCCTTTTTCATACCTGAAATTTATTTCAGTAGCAAAGAAATTCAACGATTTTCGGAGTATATAACGAAATGTAGTACTTAAAATTAGCTACAGAGGAGGAAGATGAGAAAGAAGAAGAAGCTTACACATTGAATTGGTCGACAATGGCGCCGTCCTTGAGGACCTCGAGCTGGAACTGGTGGCATGGAGCTCCGCTCCATTCAGGAATCGAATAAGGAACGGCAAAGCCTTGGGATTGGTGCTTGGATGTCTCCGGCGGCGCGGTTTCGGAGTCGGTGGTGGATGCAGAGGGTGGATTGGGGTTAGGGTTTTGGGGAGGAGGAGGAGGAGGAGGTGGACTAGGGTTTTTGGGAGGTGGAGGCCCCATCGGGGGCTTCATTTGGGTTGAAGAATGGGAGGTGGTCTCCATCGACACATTGTCTAGGGTTTCGGAGTCGGCGGGGTCTGCTGAGAGTGGAGGCGGAGGCGGAGGCGGCGGAGGACCCATGGCGGTCGTCATTGTATCGGAGAGAGCGTGAGAGAGTTGCAGAGTAGCTTATGGCGTTTTGGGTCCGAAAGAGACGCAGAGACTATTTATAGGTGTCCACCGCCAAATTTATTGGGCTGGAACTCTGGGCCGGACTAAGTATATGGCGTTTGTATTGGACTATTGGGCTGGCCGGTAATAGCCTTTGAAATATGAAAAGAAAAGAAAAATAAAAGGTAAACACCTAAACTCTATGATCCAAAAATAAAAAATAAAAGAGAAAAATTCAGCTACCGTCCCCAAACTATGCTGCCAATACCAATTTGATACCCGAACTCTCAAAAGTATCAATGTGATACCCAAACACATATTTTGACACCAATGTGATACTTCCGTCCAAAATTTCTGACGGCGCCATTTCTTTGCTGACGTGGCAAGCACGTGAAGACCAAAAACAAAGAAAAAGACCAATTTGCCCTTTTCTTTTGTTAATTGTTTCTTTCTTCTTTATCTTCTTATTCTTCTTCTTCTCAGATGATCTAGTGACTTTCCCAGAAAACTTGGAATCATCATCATCAAGAGAGTCGATGATGCTTAAGCCTCCCCAGCTCCTCTTATGCCCATGAAGAGGTGGTCTTGGTGACCTAAAGGGGCTGCGTAGATTCGAAAACACCTTGAAATCTAGACGTCATCATGGCCACGGCGATCGTCGAAATTGAGGGGGGTCTGGAAGGGCAGATCGAGAAGGCGAACGAGACAGGTCTAACGACGGGTGTGGGCTCGGATCTGATCGGCGACCGGCGAAGCAACTGGGGAGTCGAATGAAGTGTTGGTCACAATGGGCTAGGAGTTTTGTGGTGGTTCGGAGTCGGAGTTGGGGTGGGGGTGGGGGTGGTCGTCGTCAGAGTTGGGGTGGGGGTGGTTGTCGTCGGAGTCGGCGTCGGAGAGGCCGATGAATTCCCAGAGAGTCTTGATCAAAGTCTTCGAATTGCAAGAATTGGAGGACGACCCTCGCAACTGGGCCCGCCTCGGTCATCTCCTATCTTGTCTCCGCCGCCTCCTCCAAGCCTCCCGGCGGCTGGTCCTCCCTCCACAAGCTCGCCGTCTTCTGCCCCAGCCTCCTCCAATCCGGCGTCCTCTTCGAGATTATAATTTCAGCATCGAACACGAGCTCAGCCTGATGACACTTACCGCCCCGAATCCCAATCGGAGCCCTCCTCCAGCCAAATTTACTAACCACCGCCCCCAATCCCAATCGGCACGATGATGTTTGATGTTCTGCTTCTCTTCAATGTGAACACACCCAATCACAATCACAATCACAAACCCAATAACCACAACATCAACCATCCTCAATATCACACACCCAAAATTTACCACAATTTTTAACTAATCTTTAGCAGCAAAATGATGCATCTGGCGAGATCTATTGTGAGTTGGAGTGGGAGGAGGTAGTGTTGGGAAGAAGAAGAAGAATTGGAGTTGGGAGAGAGAGCTCTGATCATGGTTTCGTTCCTTTTTTTTTTTTTAATTAGCTAGTAGTGAAAGACTATTCTGCCTTTGATAAAAAAAAAAATTTTGTCTCCACGTGCTTAGCACGTCAGCAAAGAAACTGTGCTGTCAGAAATTTTGGACGGAAGTATCACGTTGGTGTCAAAATATGTGTTTGGGTATCACATTGATACGTTTGAGAGTTCGGGTATCAAATTGGCCTTGGCAGCATAGTTTGGAGACAGTAGCCTAATTTTTCTCAAAATAAAACACACCTCTGTTGTAAATTCGTGAAAATGGTACCTATAGCACTTCGGTCGGTCTATTGGCTTATTTAGTAACTCAGTGATTATTATATTATAGTATAAAAGTTGATCATGATTTTTACTCAAGGATATAGCCAATAACACATTATTTTTTTGTGAAAATTGCATGTTCTTGTTTTCTAAAATAAAATTTTTTCACTATCAAATGATGATTTCTAAACATTTCTTGAACGATAGAACACAAAAATTACAATTACACGATTTTTCAAAATTGGAACACAATAATATTATATTAAAAAAATTCGTTCAAGGTTTTTCGGTGTTCCGTCAATTGAAATAGGTTTTAAAATCATACACTATTAATGATGAGCTTATGGTAATGTGACTGATGGAGAGATAAATTCATTGGGGTATCAATTAGGCAATTACAAATTTATTGCTTGTAGTATAAGGATTAAGGACTATTCAGGTGTTTTTGGTTTTGACCCAGTATAAAACGGTGTGTCGAAGTGCTCCCCAACCTAGGTTCGAACCCCGAAGCTGTCAAAGTGGCGAGGCACTGTGCTGCAATGCACAGTTGGAGCATTTCACATGCGCCGAAGAGGTTTATCTTGGGGAAGTCTTTGGGTTCCCCTTGACAAAGTCAAAAAAAAAAAAAAAAAACGGTGTGTCGAAGTTAGGAACGAGGAGACGCCGTCGTTTCGGGATGTTATTTGGCAGGTCAGGTTCAACAGGGCGGTCCCTCTCGTCTCAACAGACGAAGATATTTGCTTCCTGTCTCGTTGTAGAAGAAGAACAAGCATCTATTTTGTTCATAGAAATTTGAGGAAAGGTCTGTACTTCCTTTGCTTCATCTTCTTCAAATTGGGTCATGCTGTTAAAGGTTAGTTCTATCATCATCAGCACACTTTCCATGGTTGAACAGCAAGTACTAATTTCATAGCTTTGTGTGTATCTCTGTGTTCTGGGTTCATTAATGGGTGAGGTTCTGAAACCTTCACTTTCCCTTATGTTAATCTCAACTAGTTCTGGGTTTCGGTATCGCCATTCTAGCCAGCCTTTATATTATGATGTGCCTAAAACATGTTCAAGTACACATAACCTTAGCTTAGTTTCCATGTGGGTACCCAGTGTGATTAGAATGAAGGCAAAATCCATGTCTGTGCCAAACGTGGTGCTTGGTGTGCAATCTGGGTTGGTTTGTGAAAATGAAGAAGATTCTTTGGTTGAGCAGATATTGCCTCCATGGGGAGATGTAGCAATTGATAAGGACGCGGTCGAACCGGAAATTGAACCGGGGGTTGCCGTCCGGCCAGAGGTGACTTTAAATTGGAAGGATATGTTGAATGTAGATAGGGTAAGTTTTTTAGAGGAGGTGGATGAAGAGACATTGTCAAAGCGGATTTTGGTGCTTAGTAGAACTAATAAAATTCGGAGTGCGTTGGAGCTGTTTACTTCCATGGAGTTATCAGGTCTTGTTCCTAGTTTACATGCGTGTAATTCACTGTTATCTTGTCTGTTGAGAAATGGGTTTTTTGATAATGGCTTGAGAGTGTTTCAGTTTATGAAGAGAAAGAAGTTAACTACGGGGCATAGTTATAGCTTGATACTTAAAGCAGTTTCAGATGCTCATGGTTGTGACTCTGCCATTGAAATGTTTAGGGCAATGGAAGGGGAGAGTGGAGTGAGGGATGGTTTTGATACTGTTGTCTATAACACTATGATATCGGTTTGTGGTAAAGTGAACAATTGGCGTGAAACTGAGAGATTGTGGAGAGATATCAAGGAGAATGGTCATACTGGAACACAAGTTACTTATTGCCTCTTAGTTAGCATTTTTGTTCGGTGTGGTGAGCATGAGCTAGCTCTTGATGCTTACAATGAGATGATTGAAAACAAGTTTCAACCAGGGAATGATACAATGCAAGCTATAATTGGTGCTTGCTCGAAGGATGGAAAGTGGGATCTGGCACTAAACATCTTTCAGAATATGTTGGACAGTGGGCTCAAGCCAAATACAATTGCATTCAATGCATTGATAAATTCGCTTGGAAAGGCTGCGGAGGTTGAACTAGCTTTTAGGGTATATAATATCATGAAATCTATGGGTCATTCACCTGATCCTTATACATGGAAGGCGTTACTCAGTGCACTGTATAGGGCAAATCGACATGATGATGCTATTAAGCTCTTTGAGAGCATCAAGAGAAGTCGGGGCTCTCAATTGAACTTGCACTTGTACAATATGGCTTTAATGTCTTGCTCGAAGCTTGGGCTATGGGATAAATCTTTGCAGCTTTTGTGGCAATTAGAAGCTTCTGAGTTGTCAGTTTCAACAGCATCGTATAACCTTGTAATCAGTGCTTGCGAGATGGCAAGGAAGCCTGAAGTTGCACTGCAAGTTTATGAGCACATGGTTCACCAGAAGTGCACCCCAGACACATTTACTCATCTGTCACTAATAAGGAGTTGCATTTGGGGTTCTTTCTGGGAGGAAGTGGAGGAAATCCTGAATGTAAGTCCAATTTTTTTGAGAGTATTATCACTTTTGTCACTTTTGCATTCAATTTTATCGCATCATACCGCTTCTTATGGAGTTAGAACTTCTGTATAGAACAAAGAACTGTCATATGTAGTTGTCCAGATTTTCAAACGCGTCCCTCTTTTTGGTAATTTCGAAGCATCTGATGAGTCGTGCTTCTATCTACATGCTTTTTGTTTATTGTTAAACATTGGTTATTGAGTTTGCTGTAGGTTTGGCATTATATAGACACTGAATGCCCAAAGATGATGAAACACTGATGTTTATTTGCTTTGCAGCAGGCTGCACCAGATGCATCTCTTTATAACGCTGCCATTCAAGGAATGAGCTTTCGAGGCAAAACCGAATTAGCAAAGAAGCTTTACACAAATATGCGTAAGAGTGGCCTGCAACCAGATGGGAAAACACGTGCCGTTATGCTGCAAAACTTACGAAGACCTAGGAAGAAGCAGCCTTCTCGTTACAGAACAAGTAGGAGCAAGCTGTCCTCCAATCGCCGTTGCTAACATCAGAGAAACAAACCTGACAAAACTAGGTAGTGTTGTTTTTCTGTATATGACTTGAACCACCTGGTTGTACACTTGTAATCTATAGCAGAAACATTCCGTGGTTCATTTTACCACTAATCCACTATACATACAGTACTCATTCAAACAATTGCTTCTCACTTCAGAACAGAACTTAGGCGCCAGTGAGCAACTGTTAACCATTGATGCATATGAATCGCAAGTCTTAAGTTCATAGCAGTCTGCACTTTCCAGACAACTCGAAAAACTCTGCATTTTCACAGCATAGAATGCAAAAATCGAGCTATGAAGCTGCTGCATTGTTCAAATTTGATCATATAATTTCACTACATTGGATTGAAGTTGAACATACAGTACTTCGTAAATTTCAAACACACAGAGACATAAGCAAATTTCAGACACTGAAAACATCGAACAATTCGAACTAAGAAGACGATGGATTTTGATACACGGATTGGACTTTGGACTCTAACATGGCCACATATCGATCAAGCACCGAAACCACAGCTTCGAATTCGGTGACTTGCTGGTCTATAACATCAATCTGCTTCACATACTCGTCGAAGCCGCCGCTTTTGGACTTGAGCTGCTCCACGAAAACGCTTAGCCCGGAGGCCACGTCGCCGAAGCCTTTGTATTCCTCGGCGACTCTCAGATTCATCTTCTCTAAGAGCTCTATGTGGTTTGTTGTTCCCTGATATCTCGGATTGAAGACTAAATTTCAAAAGATTCCCAAATTGAGGGGGAGAGAGAGGAAACCTGGAGCTCCGATTTGACCATGGTGGAGACGCTGGTGAAGAGGTCATTGAGAGACTCGGCGAGCTCGTCTTTGGCAGCCATTGGAATTTGGGTTCGGTTCGCACCCGAAAGCAGATTGTAACGAACTCTGCTTGCTTCAATTAAAATCAATATTAGATGCTCTCTCTTTCTTTTTCTTTTTGAAAGAAAAGGTCAATATTATTAGATGACCAGCCAACAAGTCAAAGTCTAACATATACTCAAACACAGAAAAATGGCGGGGTAACAACCAATCTCCTATCTAAGCAATGTAAACTCATTACAAGTCAATTTGAGTCCGCTTTGTAAAGCGAACTCATAAACAAAAAACAACTCCGTGTCTTCTAGGGCAAAATCACTGACTAGCATCCCCATTAGCCAGGCGCGCAATTGCGGTATCAATAGAGAGCCACTTCCCAGCAAACAAATAGGAGTCAATTCCTCATCCATAAGCCGCTTCATCCAGTCCTAACTCAAGATAGTTACCAATTCCGAAGAACCATGATCTGAATTACGACTGACATTTTAAAAATCTTAAGCCCATAATGTGAGCCTAGGTTTATAGCCCAGCAACCCAAGTTTGAGCCCAGGCCCAAAAGCCCAAGCCCAAACCCGATGCTCTCTCTATTATAACTATAATTAGTAGTTTTTTATACCATTTACGAATACAATATGTATTTATGTTTTTATTTTTATATATTTCTATAATTCGTATTTTTGAAAGAAACTAGTTAGATTTTTCAATATTTTTGAAGCCAAAAATATTAAAGGCATAACATACACAGTTTTTACCTTTTTTTTCTATATTTTGCACATTTTATTGAAAAAAAAAAGTTAATATTTTAAAATTAATTAAATAATTATAAATATTTGCCAAACTTTTCAATTTTGATGAAATGTCCGAATAAACTATAAACATCTCATATTTTAATAATTACGTTACGATTATAACTATAAGGAAGAAGACCGAAAACGACATGCCATCCAACTTAATGCAGAGCGTAGGTGCAGGGTTGTAACATGTAAGAATATTTTTTTTCCTTATGTTCATTACATACATTATCCTCCAAATAGACTATGCAGATTTTCTCATCTAAGACCGGAGAATTGAAAGAGGCGATCATGGTCATCAATGGTAACACTAGTAGTTTATCTAGTATCACCAGTGCTAAGAGTGATGATATTAGTGATGATCACTAAAACGGTAATCTCATCTAATTTGAAGTGACAAGAACATTTTTGGCTTATCCAAAATCTCCAAAGTCAAATTTCTTCTGAGAAATTAAGGATGTAATTGATTATGACAAAACATCTTGGCTTATCCAACGGTGATTGAGCACATTTGTTTGGTCAGCAACTGACTAGGTAAACACTACTGCTATAGCAGCAACTGACTAGAGAAGTTCTTGCGTGGCGCAGCCGCACGGCCACGTGGTGCGGTTGACCAATCACTGCCCAGTAGGGGAGGTGTTTTGGGTATTTTACTTTAAAAAGCAGGGACAATTTCGGAAAAGGAAGAAAATTTTCTGGTTTTTGATTGGAGGGCCGCACCACGTGGCGATGCGGCAGCCCCTATGCAAGAATTTCTCTTTAAAACAAGGTGTGAATCTCCAAAGTAGGAAAGTCAAATGCTTCCGGAACTTGCTGACACATAAGAACTTATAAATGCTTCCAACTACAGAAATGCGCTGAAATAAAGTGTTGTAGTTTTCCATTCTCCACAACATTCCTTAAGTTATTACATTCTTTTGTACCGGTCAGATTGCCGACCCCGATCTCGGCAACGTCGTCGGACTCCCAAAACAGACTGCGATACTAAGAAACAGACTGCGACACTCAGAAATGCTTCAACTAGATAAATGAGCAATGCAATTAGGTCCTGGATAAAATGATCCCGGCAGATCAGTCTAGACAGATTGCCCACCTCAAGTTATATTCCAGTTTTCCGCACCACAGAGTTAAAGATCACGAGTTTACCGAAGCCCAGATCTCCAAATGAAGAACCCTGGTTCTGCATTTGATATTATTTATATCAAATGTTACGTGGTGTTCTGTTATGAAGTTTGCTGCTTTGTTAGGTAAAAGCCATCCTCAATACTTATAATTCAGTGTTGCTTTTTATCTCAGAATAGAAGAAAATACCATTATTTGAGAAATAACAGCTAGCTGGTATGTAATAAGAAGAGTTAAAGTACTAAACTTTTATTTACTAAATCAAAGTTGGGCTGTGTGATTCGATGTGTTTGTGCGTGTCTGCAAAATTTGTGTAAGGCAGTTGCATTTGACTTGTTCTTTCTAACTGATAACTTTCATTAAGATGTTAATTAAGGTGTATGGTGCACTGTGACAGTAAATCATTTTATTAATTTTAGCAGAAGTTTTCACAATATACCTTGACAGGCTTGAGTAAGTTCCACAATTTATAAGTTGTATTAGACTTGAAGTTCTTTAGGATTTAGTTTGTCTTTCAGTCAGTTGGTGCTCTGTTTTGGCTTTGCTTATGTGTTTGGAATGCTGGTGCAGTACATCAAACACCCTACATAGGAGCGGTTAGATTGCAAATTTTATTCATGGAAGGCCACATATCCCAATAAAGCCTCTCACTGCAGTTGGTAATTTATTTGCTTCAGATTACCGGTGCAATTCAATTGACATACAATGGCTAGATTGTGAATAAGGTCAGGTTTCCCAATAAATGTTAGACTAAAATGAACTTATTACTAGTTATCCTAGAGCAACTAGGAAACCATTAAAACATTAAGTTGAATACAACATGGATCTAGAAAATGGAAAAGAATCAACCTAGATATCTAATGTGATAGTGTATTTAGCATTGGATTAGGAATCCATTATTTGGACTACAAGAAAGTCCTAAACTGTGATGCATTAGGATTACAATTATACAGTACTTGATTCTTCAGGAAAACCTTTATCGGAGGATTCCTAGGACTAGTACTTGTATAAATAAGAGGCTAGGGTCCCTGTTATCACCACCGTTTACAAGCATCCTCAAAATAAGAGGCTAGGATTTCTCTAGCATCCTCAAAATATGTCTTTGCTGTTCAACAGTTTGCATTTTCATAAGTACATTCTTGCTTGAAAATATATCATCATCTAAATGGCCCACTCCTTTGTCATTATTCGCTGTCAATATGCATGCATTAGAATGGAATAAAATCAAGAATTATAGTCTCTACTATATCGACATGTTAGAGAAACCTGCCTGGCCTATCACTATAAGTTTCCTGGCAACCCCATTGTTTGAACCCAAAATTAACATTTTTTCCCGACAAGGGGGACTCGAAGAAAACCGGGCCAATATTCGTGGCCCAAGCTATATATTTTCGATAATCTCGGAATATATTATTTAGAGGCTAAATAAGGCCTACTTGGAGACCAAGCAATCTTGGGACGAATCATGATATTCCTTGATTCACTAGTAATTATCAAATATTTGATAATTAATAGCGGTTTGTTTACTTGATTACCAAGTAGTGTGCAATAACGTGAGCCCTGCGAATAGTGAAGATTCCCATACAACTAAAATGTTCGCGAGAGTATAGCAAATATATCTGCAGGGTTTTTTACTTCAACAGTGTCTGAACTCTTCGAGGACTTTTGAAATGATACCTGAACTTTCAAAGTTATCAATGTGATGCCTGAACTCATTTTTTCGTATCAACGTCATACCTGCGGTCGATTTCCGTCACAGAACCGTTAATTATGACCACGCGAGGAATTTTGAAATGATACCTGAACTTTCAAAGTTATCAATGTGATACCTGAACTCATTTTTTCGTATCAACGTCATACCTGCGGTCGATTTCCGTCACAGAACCGTTAACTATGACCACGTGCCCAGCACGTGAGGCGAGGCACTTAATGAGGTTAAAAGACTAATTTACCCTCAAAAGTATATACTTCAACAGTGTCTGAACTCTTCGAGGACTTTTGAAATGATATCTGAACTTTCAAAGCTATCAATGTGATACCTGAACTCATTTTTTCGTATCAACGTCGTACCTGCGGTCGATTTCCGTCACATAACCATTAACTATGACCACGTGCCCAGCACGTGAGGCACAAAATAAGGGTAAAAATGACATTTCCCACTTCCTTTAGTTCTTCACGTGTCCCGTCGTACCTTCAGTTCTTCTTCTCCATTTCTATTTCCTTTTTCATCTGCAAAATGCAATCAGATGGGATGATGACATTTCCTAGCAAAATGCAAAACCCAAAGCAAAACTTGAATCCAATTCTCTGATGGACGGACACCGCCGGGGACTCCATCTCGTCGGAGTTCTCCAAGCACAACTTGCTCGACGGCTTTGCTTCTCTGAATTTATTGCAGGCCGGAGCGGTGTAGACGGTTTCACGACTCTTGGCCTCCAGATCTGAGACTTGGAATTTACCTGAGATTTCAGACAGAGGGATCAGAGAGAGAGAGAGAGAATATGGCCGGCAGCAATCCAGACCTTCTTGAGCAGCTTGCTGGAGATATGACGGAGGCGGGCCACGCCGTCGTGGCACTCGGCTTCCTCACCGCAACTAACATCACAGCATAAGTTCATGAAATTCAAAAATAGTCCATGTCTTTGTAATTGAATCAAAATCTGCAAAAGTGAAGGAGACTGAGAGTCTCTCTCTTTCTCTCTCTGCAACTCTCTTTCTCTCTCTCAACAGCGGCGAAAAGGCGAAGGATGGTGATGATGGGAGAAAACCCAAAAATGATTTTTCCGCGACTGCGTGTCTGTGTATAACTATATCTATCTGTATATGATTTATCGAACAATGGGGCAATGATCATTTCACTGATTCCAGCTTCTAATCAATTTGTCCAAAAAAGAACCGGCCTTTGGTTATTCGCGGCTGTAATATCAGTACTTAGTGGGAGTCTCAGACGAGGTACTCCGGCGAGGCAATCGGCGGCGGTTGGGGCGGGTGAGGAACAATCTGAGGGTTTTACAGCGGTAGAGGTGGATGACGGGGCTGGCGGATGGGCAAGCGTGGGGCTTCAGGCGACGGGGCATTGAGTGGCGAGGAGCTTGAATTTTTGCAAGGTAGCCATATCGATCTAGCTGAGTTCAATGTGGTTGTAGTCAAGTAGTGCTTGGAAAGGGTTGGGTGGTTGAGAGAGAATGTGAGATCTGATTTGCGGCCATGGCTTCCAATCGGAGGGGACAAATCAGAGTGAAGAAGACGTCGAAAAAGAAAAACAAGAAAGAAAAAAAGAAAAAAAGAAAGCAAAAAAAATAAAAAACAATACTTTTGAGGGTAAATTAGTCTTTTAACCTTATTAAGTGCCTCACTTGCTGGGCACGTGGTCATAGTTAACGGTTCTGTGAAGGAAATCGACCGCAGGTATGACGTTGATACGAAAAAATGAGTCCAGGTATCACATTGATAACTTTGAAAGTTCAGGTATCATTTCAAAAGTCCTCGAAGAGTTCAGACACTGTTGAAGTAAAAAACCCCGTGAAGAACTAAAGGAAGTGGGAAAGGTCATTTTTAGCCTTATTTTGTGCCTCACGTGCTGGACACGTGGTCATAGTTAACGGTTCTGTGACAGAAATTGACCGCAGGTACGACGTTGATACGAAAAAATGAGTTCAGGTATCACATTGATAACTTTGAAAGTTCAGGTATCATTTCAAAAGTCCTCGAAGAGTTCAGACACTGTTGAAGTAAAAAACTCATATATGCAAGAGAGCAATTAGAGTCACATGCAATATATGAAGGAGTCAACCACCTTTAATTGTGATTGACAAGGAATATATCTCTTTTATATAATTTCCTTTGGCATGGTGAGACAAGTAAGGGAAGCTCATCCTTCAGTACGTAGATGCATGCAAGTGAATTATCAAGGGGCCCCACATATATTGCAATCAAGAGCAGATGGAGCAGATTGGGGAATACATTATCCTTTGAATGCATTCAACAGAAGACATATACATGCATGGCTCATGCATGGTTCAATTAAGGAAGGCCATCAGCCTTCGCTACCAATATAAATATATGCATTCCGTGTGCTACAAAGTCCTCGCGAAGATATATTTGCAATTAATGCATATCCTACCGCATTACGTCCAAGACTCTAAGAGGCAATTAATATTTGCCTATATTCTAGCGATGACAGAGGCAGATAATTATTAATTATTGCCTACGATAGTTATCAAAACTATTAAGAGTTTTGATTTGATTCAAAGACCAATATCTGTGGTCTAAAATATAGTATTTCATTCCTATTAGGAAGGAGAATCTACAAGTAGCCTATATATAGAGGCTAAAGACGAACAACAAAAGGACGACTCTCAAATCAACTAATCATACAGATTATCAAAGTCTCTCCGGAGTAAACCTACCTGCAACCCAGTTGCAAACCAGCGAAGCAAGGGTAACGCCCTCGCAACCCAGCGAAGCTAAAGTCACGCTTTAGCAAACCCTGTGCTTTCTCCAAACTTCCTAGTGATTGCTCTGCTCAACTTACAACGTTGAGTATCGATTCGGTGACGCGAAGAGATCATAACCAAAGCCCTTATCCGTAAGGCAAGAAGTCTTTTTCCGAAAGGCATAGAGGAGAACCTTGTGATGAGGTTGGTGCTCTCCTCGTCCACAGCGTTTGATTCAAGAAGTCAGGTCAAGGTCAATGGATTCTCCAACGACTGCACCCCACGGTGCTGGCACGCCTGCACACACGCTCAAAAGAGATAGTTTGCACCCATACTGGTTTTGGAGCCAAACACCCATAATATGCATGTATTAGAACGGAATGAAAGTAACAGTAATACTCCCTAACAGTTCAACTTATGCACCAAAGGTGGTTATAAAACCTGCCTGGGCTACCATTATAAAAAAAAACCGGCAACCCCCATCACCATATACACAGTAAGAATGAGAAGCTAATTATACATAGGGTGAATTCTGGGCTACGCCGGGCGTAGGTTACGCTGAAGACATTCGTTAACGGAGGGGCATTTACGTCAATTCCACGTCCATGGTAAATGAGTTTTAACTGAGCACCTCCCTCTCACGTGCCCTTCAATGGGCCTCATCTTCTTCGACCGGATTTATCTGTTGTCTCTGCAACCATGCTCGGAAGAGAACCACTGGTCTCAAGTCTCAGAGAAGAAGCTTCTCCGAAAAATACAAGTGTCGGAGATATCTCATAAGTCAATTGATTGAATGAGAGGTTTAGATGTTGCAAAGCTTGAAGTGAAGCAACATGTCAGTATGCCTCCGACCAAAGAACTATTAGCCAGATTCAAAACTCTAAGAGACTGTCGGCAAGTAGAGAAACCAGGCAAACCCGAAAACTGTTTCGATCCAAGATTGAAAAACACCAAAGATTGGTGAAATCAATAAGACTGCCAGATAAATAATTGTTCCCAAGATCCAAATACTTCAAACATTTCAAGAACGACAAGCTTCAGGAATCACCCCATCAATGGTATCAAAACCCATTCCATCTGTGCTGGGAAATTAGCAACCCTCCAAAACTAAGAGGTGTTTGTTAAATTTCAATAACAATTACAAACAAGAAACCCAATAATATAATATGACTGAAATTGAAAATGGTAAAATGCAAAGACTTGAGTCTCTGTTATGGGTAATGAAGAAGAAAGCCCAGAAGTGGTTTTAGGCTTTTAGCATAAATGTGGTGCCTTTGGCTAGCTTGGAGCGTTTTCTGGGTATGTGGTGATTTGCTTTGGCTTGGGGTTTGAGTCTGGGATCAAGAACTAAGCAAGCGTGTGGGGAAGACAGCAGGTAGTGGTGAGAGCTCCTCCTCTAATATGTTTAATAGGTATAGAAGGCAGCACACAGATTAACAAATTACAATGGTGGTGCGGTGGCTAGGCTAAGACACAAAGAATTGTGTGGGGTGGAAGCTCAAGATCGAGCCACCTCATTCTCTTTTTGTTTTTTTTTTTGTTTTTCCAATTTACAAACTCAGTTTGTTTAAATTTATTAGTTATTGTTCTTAAAAATAAATCAGAAAAATAAAATATAAATAAAAAATTAAATTAAATTTTTTAGTGGATTTTTGACTTGATTGAATTTTAATTATTTAATTTAAGCGTTTAGAAAAGCTAATTATATTTTCAAGAACAAAAAAAATCTAACTGCGAATATCGAGTCTCTCAAGTTCTTGTACATGGGTAACCTAAGGTATACCATATGAGAAATGGTAATGAAAAGTGCTCTCACAATATTAATGACAAATTGGCAATTTGTGTTTTAGTGTTAGTAATATGAAGACATCGTAGTTGACCGAGTGGATCGTTATTGAGATGAAGTCGAAGGCGGATAATATTTTTTAAATGAGCATAAAGTATCTTTATCATTGCATCCAACGGTCGGTTTTCCAAATGTCTTATATCTTGATGGGGTTGCCCTTAGAGGAATGTAATTAATAAATAATGTTATTAAGGTGTCTTCGGTTGACCATGTGGATCGAAGTCAAATCGATGATGAAATTGATTGACTTTTTTACAACAAACATAACATATTCCAATCATCTCATCCAACTGTTGGTTTGATGAAATTCCAACTTCCTACTCCATGTCATTTTTGAAAAGTCCTTGTCACTGTAAAAACAATATACAAGTTATACAACACTAGTAGATACATAGGTATTTCTAGCGATATGCAAACCCAAAATTAAAAATCAATAAATTTGACATTACCCATGTATTTAACACGTATTGATAAGTGTCGTGTATAAAGATTAACCCGGTCAACCTGCATTTTCATACTAGTCAAATTGGTCAACGCAATATACGTTTATGCTTCCCTAAGGGGAGCCGAATCATAGGGTGGTAAATGTCCCGAATTTTTTACATGGTTTGATACCCTTCGTACCCACGAGAGTGTGAGCATTGCAGGATCAAGAAAAGAAGTTGCGAGGGGGTGGTTATGAACGTTTTAGTGTGATGGGTATTTAGAGTTTAGGGTTGACCGCATGGATCGAGGCCAAAACAATGACAAAAACATGTAAATTTTTTACCATCGCCATATTTCTTCATATTGATCCCATCCAAGGTCAAATTTGCCGAATTATATTTCCTCCATCTTGTTCATTTAGGAAGGTATACTTTTCCCTACAAGCAATAAACATGTTATGCAACACTAGTAGGCACATAAGGATTTTATGTGATCCAAATAATACAAATTGGAAATCGATCGATTTGGCATTACTCATGTATCTAGCACGTATTAATAGGTACCGTGTAAAAAAAATAACTCGGTCAGCCTTTGTTTTCATATTGGTCAAAGGGGTTAACCAAATATACATTTATGTTTTCGTAAGGGGAGCCTAATCAGGGGAGATAAATGTCCCGAATTTTTCACATGGTTGGTACACCTCGTCCCCACAGAGTATGAGCGCTGATAGATCGAGAAAAGAAGTTGCGAGGGAGTGGTTACGAGTATTTTAGTTTGATGAGTATTTAGAATTTAGGGTTGACCACGCAGATCAAGACCGAAACAATGACGAAAACATGTCAATTTTTAACCATATACATGTTTCCCAGCCTTGATCGCATCCAACGGTCAAATTTGTCAATTTCTCTTTTTTTCACCTTATTCATCTTAGAAGGTATAATTTTCTCTACAACCAATAACATGCTATACAACACTAGTAGGCATATAAATATTTTGATTGATCCAAATAGTACAAATTAGAAATCGATAGATTTTGCATTACCTATGTATTTAACACATATTAATAAGTACAGTGTTAAAAAATTAACTCAATCGGCATTCGTTTTCATATTGGTCAAAGAGGACTACTCGGTATACGCTCATGCTTTCCTGAGGGGAGCCGAATCATGGGGGAGAAAAACGTCCTTAATTTTTTACATGCATTGATACACCTCGCAAGCGCTGACGGATCGAAAAAATTGTTTGTGAGAGAGTAGTTACGAGCGTCTTAGTTTGATGGTTATTTAGAGTTTAGGGTTAATCACGTGGATCGAGGCCAAAATGATGACAAAAACATATAAATTTTTTACCATAGCCATATTTTCCCTCCTTGATCACATCCAATGGTCAAATTTGCAGAATTCTATTTCCTCCACCTTGTTTATTTTGGAAGGTATATTTTTTTCCTACAACCAATATACATGCAAAACTAACTTAAGTAAGCATATAAGGATTTTGGGTGGTCCAAATAATCAAAATTGAAAATTGATAGATTTGACATTATCCATGTATTTAATGCGCATTAATAGGTATCGTGTAAAAATTTAACCCTGTCGGCATTCGTTTTCGTATTGGTTAAATGGGTCAACTCAATATACGCTCATGCTTCCCTAAGGGGAGCCGAATCACAGGGAGATAAACGTCCCTTTTTTTTTTACATGCATTGGTACAACCTCGTCCTAGCGAGCGTGTGAGCGCTGACGGATCAAAAAAAGAAGTTGTGAGGGAGTGGTTACGAGCGTTTTAGTTTGATGGTTATTTAGAGTTTAAGGTTAATCACGTGAATCGAGGCTGAAATGATGACATAAACATGTAAATTTTTTACCATAAGTATATTCCCTCCCCCCCCCCCCCCCCCCCCCCTCCTCTTTCCGATCACATCCAACGGTCAAATTTGCGGAATTCTATTTCCTCCACCTTGATCATTTTGAAAGATATATTTTTCCCTACAACCAATAAACATGCTAGACAAATTATATAAGCATATAAGAATTTTGTGTAATTTTAAAAATAATTGAAAATCGATATATTTAAAATTAAACTGTTGATAATTTAGTAAAATTAAAATGCTTACTCATTTTAATTAAATAAAATATTCTTTTATTCAAAAAATCTATCTCCACTATTTTTTGAAAAAAGGTTTATCTCTACTATTAAAATTAACATGATTACTTATTTTTTCTTATTATAAAAATTAAACATTGAAAAAGGTTAAACAAATTAAATTGGTACCAAAAAACAAAAACCCATATTTGCAGCGCACGTGGCTCGAACCCTTGCAACCAAGACATTTGCTAGGTGTCTTCACCGCTATGTCAACTAACTTTAAATGTACACGTTGCTCTAATTATATGTAATAACGAGGACCTGACGCAACTAAAAAGAATGCTCTGTTCAATCTCTCTCTCCTCCAGTCTTCTATCCACCAAAGGAACACTGGAACTTGCAGCAGCTCTCGAAGCTTGTTGGATAGGAGAATACGCTGTAAGTGAAGTGGGAGATGAAGATGTGGAGCTTGGTGCTGACATGCCAATGAGCAGCTTTCCTCCGGTACGGTTGAGATTGAGAAAGATGTTGGGGGCAATGCCAGTTGTGATAATAGTTCAAGCAGTGGCTCCTCCTCATCAAGCGGTATAAGCACATTACTGAACTTTTGAATTGGCTTCAAAGAAGTTTATTTTTGGTTCTGAAAAGCAAAAGCAAAACTTTAGGTCTCGAGTGTGGTAGTTGGGGTTATACAGGAGCTCGATGGAGGAGCCGATATAGGCTTCAGTGGTTTCTCCTCGGTCATCAGGTTCGACAAGGCCCTGAAAAGTCATACGGCACGAAATGTCGCCCACCAATTCAAAGTAGTCGCCGGACAAAGCCATATATGTGTTCATGAACAAGAAATGAAGAAAGATGAAGATGATGATGCAGCATGAGCCGCAGCGCTTTTTACCTTTTCTGCATATTACATTAATATCCTCGGCGTTTTACAGTAACGGAGCCTCTTTTACTGATAACGAAAGTTATCTTGGCAATTACTCTACTGCCCTTCTAATTCAAATCGTGTGGACGTGAATAAGACACGCAGAACTGACCCACCAGGGCGTACCATACGCCCGGCGTAGCCCAGACGCACCCATATAAAAGATGAGTTAACTGTTCATTCCGCGTTACTGTTCATTCATAGGCGAAAAGGCGACTTTGCCCTCATTTGAATTTTTTTACGGCTCTGCCACTGACCTATTTTTTCCTCTCTCTTCCTCCTTTCTGCCTGTCTCCCAGACCGAATTTTTTCCTCTCTCTTCTCCTCCTCCTGCCTCCTAAACCGAACAGCAGCAGCTGCCTCTCACTCTCAACTTCACAAAACAATCAATTTATTTGACGGTGAATATGATTAAGAATGCCATGTTCGACACAGAGAGAAAGAGAGAGAGAGAGAGCGAAGAATCAAATCGTAGGTTTTGCGCAGAAGGAAAGAAGAACTGGAAAAGTTGAGGTATCTGATTAATAAGGTTATCTTCTTCTCTGACTGATGAGTTGGTAATTCAATTCCCATAATTGGAAGATAATTCGGAGAAAAGGAAGAGGGGGACGGGAAGCTGTCACGGTTTCGTTTTGATTTCGCACAACAATCGGTATTTTTTTTCTTTCTCCAGAATCGCAACTCGATCTGTTTGTGGGTATTTGTAATTTTGTTTTTCCCTTGAGTTTTTGGGTTTGCATGGTTTTTGGGATCATTGATTGTATGATCTTAATGTCTCTGTTGAAGGTTTTGGTGGTGTGGAATTTAGCTCGAATGTGATTTCAATTTGGTGTTGGGTTAAATGAGTTTTCGATTTTGATTGGGTTAGTCTCATCAAGTATTATTGGTGTGTGCTGAATTTAGTTTAAAGGTTGAGAATTTGAGGTTATTGTATTTATGGAACTTAGTTCAACAGCCAATTCATCTTTTTTATCCATTTTCTCCAACTCCAACAAGCAAGAAAAGCGTACTGAACTCTACTCATTCGGTGTTTCTATTCTTGGACTTTGATTCCCTTCAGTGCTGTATAGTTTACCCATGTATATATGTTGTATTTGAAAGTTTCTTTGCTTCAAGGTCATATTAATTATCGCTGACATGTAAATATTAATGTCTATGGAAGGGTAAGTTTTATGGTTCATTGGATTTTTTGCCCAAAAGAGCTTTCATATCTTGGTTTTTGATTATTGAACACCTATCCGTAGCTAGCTTAATGATGGGTGAATTTCATCGTTGTTTTGTTTGGCCTTTTCAGTTCTCACCCAAAAAATAAAGCTCACTTTTGTGCTGCTGTAGGTGGAGCTGGGAGCAGCACAGCAAGTCGAAAAGGCATGGTTGATGCTCTAGCAGATATGAAAAGGTATTTATGTTTTCCATAGACCTTTTCATTGAAAATTATAGTAATCTAAGTAGAAAGAATTTTTTTTTAAACCATTTGCTCTGTGTCTCAGATTAGCGTACTCTCAACAAATTGAACAAGATGTTCAGAAATATTCAAAGTCTTTAACGGATATGAGAACTACCATGAGTTTTTTCCAAACAAAAGACATGAATGAGCTGTTAGAGTTCCACAAGAAATTAGAATCCATTCTTGAACACTTGACTGATGAGACACAGGGTTGGTATAAATCATCTTCCACTTTTGTTAATTATTGTTTGTTAATCTTCATTTTCGTTATCATTACATATATGCCATTTTCCAAAGTGCAGGTTTTATCAAGGTTTGAAGGATTCCCTACAAAGAAGTTAGAAACAATGAGGACAGCAGCAGCACTCGAAATTAAATCCAATGATCTTAGAACTACACAATTGGAAAATAGAGGCTCCCCTATGTCCGTTCCTTGACAAGACTGAGCGTTATTTCACCAAGGTAAACTCAACCTCCTATACAAAAAAATTTCGTTTCATGTATTTTGATTATCTCTGCATGTTTTCCATGACTAACCAAAATGAAGCAACATGCAGATCAAAAGGAGAGATAGATAAACTAGAGCAAACAAAAGATGAAGAAACTAAGAAATTTCAAAGTCAAAAGATCCATGACTTCAGTATCTTCCCAGGCTGCATGGAGCTGACACTAAGAGCAAGTTCACCCGTAGTCAAGAAAATGCAAAGTCGAGAAGTCAAGAATTCGACCAGTCAAGGTACTGTTCACTGCCACTGGACATGGGTTTCCACCCGTTTTTTTTCTTGACCAGTCAAGACTGTTCATCGTGGCACTGTTCATTCATTTTCACTGTTTCATTTTTCACTGTTTCTCGAGTTTTTAATCTGTTTTATTCTACTGTTTATTTTTTACAATTTTTTTTCTTACTGTTTTGTTACCGTTTGATTTAATATATATACATATTAATTGGTTGCCGTCAGATCTGCAAGTTAATTGAAACATACGGCTAAGATTACTTGACCGTTGCAATCAAATTTCCTATTCACCCAACGGCTAGCTTCCACGCGTCCAAGTCTGCCTCCCAATTCATGTCGCTAGGCGACAAAAGCAGTCAACAATTGCGGTCAGCAATTGCGGTCTAGCACCTCATTGGTGCGTTCCCTCCACGCCCAGTCGCAACAGTCACCTCACATGCATGCTGGGCCGAGCTGGCAGCCGGATGACTTTGGGCAAGAGTTTAGTCATGGGCTTGCCCATTTTTTTGACCTGGGTCATGCAAAGCCAAAGCTTGCCCAGTCAAGCAAGGCCCGGTGGAAGCTCATTTTTCATTATACCCAGTCAACACATCATCAAAATGATGTGGCTTGCCCGGTTATTACCACCGCTGGACTTGCTCTAAAGGTAGTTTGGTCAAAAAGTTGCACATATTTAGCTACTGTGTTTGAACTTTAGAAGATTTAGTTTTATTTCTTTATTTGTGTAAAAATATTATTAGTTTGATGTGTGATACATAGTGTTTTATCAGTTTGGTCAAATATCACCTCCTTTTGGGCTATGTTGTTGACGATTGTGATTCCTTTTTACACCTAAAATGTTCACAAATTGGAAATCTTTAGCAACATTTGAACATTTATAACCGGAAATCCTTTTTTTCTCTGTTTAGTAATCGGTCATAGTCTGCTTAAGCTGGAATTTATAATTGTTCATTTCCAAACTTATATCGTAATTTATTACATTTTATCAACTAACCTTGCATACAAAATGGTTAACAATAACAAATCCCGCAGCAAAGCACGGGTGCCTTTTCTAGTGATATTAAAATAACACTGGTAGCTTACAATTTTCTTCTCCATCGGAGCATGAAAAGGTCATGTGGAACTTCAGAGATTGCATCCGGATTTCAGAGACCTGTTCTTGCAATTGCTCCAAAGATTGTTCAGAATCCTGCAGCTTTTCTTCCATTACTGCAAATGTTTCTTCCAAGTATGTGTATGAAGATAGTAGCTCCTCGGCAGCCGTGATCTCCATTTGAAGAATTGAAGTAAAGCCATGAGCTTATCCAATTCACTCACCTCAGAGTCTAAAATTCCAGATAAGAGAACGAACTCCAGAGCCCTCTCAGCAGAATCAACTGATGTCTGCTCTTCCTTGGATATAAAGGCCTCAAAGTCACTCTCCTTGGTTCCCACATGCATCATAAAACCTTTTAAATTAAGCAACTTCTCGGAAGCGCATGCTAGATCCAATTCAACTCCGATTATAACCTCCCCACATTTTGTAATTCTCCAATAACCACACCAGATGAGGCCCTTTCAAGACTGTTGAATTGTGAATCATGTTGTGGATATCAACAAAAGCAGCAGCAAATCTTGACATAAAGAACAAGGCAGCAGCGAATCTTACTGCTGCAAATCTTGTGCAGTTAATGCAATTGTCTTATGTAATTAATGTAGCCATAGTTCCTGACGAAGGGAAACAAAATGATCTGTCCATCCAACTTCTCATTAATGAAGTGTCGATCTACCTCCACATGTTTCGTGCGATCGTGCTGAACAGAATTGTGAGCAATTTCAATTGCCGCTTTGTTATCACAATAAAGCGGCATAGCCTTTTTTTGTTTGAACCCCAAATCATTCAATAAATTCTCAACCATAACATCTCACAAAGTCCTCGGGCCATTCCTCTATACTCTTCTTCAGCACTAGAGCGAGCCACCACCTTTTGTTTCTTGCTCTTCCAAGTAACAAAGTTACCACCCACAAACGTGAAGTAGCCCGAAGTGGACCTGCGATCTGTAATATTACCTGCCCAGTCTGCGTCTGTGTATCTTGGAGCAGATTTTAAGTACATCAAAATACGAAATACGGCATCCATATGGGCCTCACTGGGATTATGCATAAACGGACTCACAACACTAACCGCATAAGCTAAATCTGGTCTAGTGTGGGACAAATAAATTAACCGTCCAACTAACCTCTGGTATCGCCCTTTATTTGCAGGTGTTTGATCTAAATATTCTGCTCACCGATGGTTCTGCTCGATAGGAGTGTCAACAGGTTTACAATCAAGCATTCCTATTTCTGCCAGCAAGTCTAGGACATACTTCCTCTAACTCAACACAATACAATCTTTCCCACGATCAACTTCAATTCCAAGAAATATTTCAAATTACCCAAGTCTTTCATCTCAAATTGAGAAGATAACTTACCTTGTAACCTTTGAATCTCCTCGATGTCATCGCCTGTCACAACCATATCATCAACATAAATAATCAAGGCAGTTACTTTACCACAGCGATGTTTAAGGAATAAGGTATGATCTGAATTGCTCTGCCGGTATCCAATTTTCTTCATGACATTGGTGAACTGGCCAAACTAAGCTCTAGGAGATTGCTTCAAGCCATAAAGAGACTTCTTCAATTTGCACACCACCTGCTCTCCAGTGGAAGTACCATATCCAGGAGGTAAATCCATATAAACCTCTTCATGCAGATCACCATGCAAGAATGCATTCTTAACATCAAACTGTTGCAAATGCCAATCAAGATTAGCAGCTAACGAAAGAAGAAACCGGATTGTGTTAATTTTGGCCACTGGTGCAAATGTCTCATCGTAATCTACTCCATACTTCTGAGTATAGCCTTTAGCCACTAATCTTGCCTTGTACCTGTCCACCGAACCATCCGAATTATGTTTCACTGTATACACCCACCTACAACCAACTGTCTTCTTCCCGAGTGGTAATGACACTAACTCCCACGTACATTTCTTCTCAAGAGCATCCATCTCTACTGTCATTGCTTTCATCCACTTCTCATCCTTCATGGCATCATGCACTTTACTAAGAAGGGACACAGAAGATAATTGATTCACAAAGGCTGCATCTGGTTTAGATAACCTATGGGTCGACACATAATTAGCAACTGGGTATTTAGCCTTAGCACTTAGAGTAGGTTCATAGTGTTTAGGAGGCTGACCACGGGTTGAACGACTGGGCAAGATTTTGGTGGGAACACTACCTGACACATAAGAACTATTAGACAAGGAAAGATTATGACATACCTCGGGTGATGATTGAGCAGGTGAGACCGCTGAAGGAGAGGGTGAGACGGAAGAATTGTTTAAAACACCATCAGAAGACTGCAGAACATTATCGGAAACAGGGTCTGAAACGATCTCTCCGGCCAACTGGTCATACTGATCCGGTTGACCGGTCGGTAACACATTGCCCAAAGCTTCTTCTCCAGCCGGATCCCTATTTTCCCTATTTTCCGTTTCTAACTCGGATGATGGGTCGATAGAGCTTCTATCCTCCTTTTCCAGCTCCGTTCCTAAACACTCTAACCTTGAGAACTCAGATTCCAGACTCTCATCTTGCCCATTGAACAAATCTTCATAATAATAAGACCTCTCCCCCTGACGAGGAGTCACAGGAGGCAAGAAATAACAAGCATCTTCACTAAAAGAAACATCCATGGTGACATAAAACTTTTGGGATTGAGGATGATAACATTTGTAACCTTTCTGATGAGAGTCATACCCAACAAACACACACTTAAGGGCTCTAGCATCCAATTTTGACCTTTGATTCTTATACAGGTGAACATAGGCAACACAACCAAAGACACGAGCAGGAAGGGTATTAGATGATGGGATAGAAACGTAGTTAGACAAGACCTCAAGTGGGACACGACCTTGAAGAGGGGCAGAGGGAAGGCGATTGATAAGATGAGAAGCACACAAAACGGCCTCTCCCCAAAGGTATTTAGGCATGTTAGCACTAAGCAAAAGAGACTGAGCCATATCCAGAAGGTGACGATTTCTCCGTTCAGACACCCCATTTTGCTCAGGTGTCTGTGGACAGGAAGTTTGATGGATTATGTCGTGGTGTTGGAAATATTCATGAAAAGAATGATTAACAAACTCACCCTCATTATCGGAACGAAAAACCTTAACATGAGCATTATATTGAGTACGAACAAGACTATGAAACGCTCTAAAGGCAGAGAAAACAGAATCTTTGGAGTTAAGTAAAACAACCAAGGATAATCGGGTAAAGTCATCGATGAATAACACAAAATATCGCATTCCAGAAATGGTAGAATGTTTAGAAGGACCCCACACGTCTGAATGAATTAACTCAAAAGGCACAGTACTAAAATGAAAGCTCGAAGGATAGCTAGACATATGACTTTTAGCCAAAGCACAAGTTTCACAATGCAAACTAGAATCACTTATTCCTAAAAATAATGAAGGCATGGACTTCTTCATAACTCTAAAGGATGGATGACCCAAACGTTTGTGCATGCCACAACCATACCTCACTCAGCCGATCAGAACTCAATGTCAGGGCCAAAGGCTGTTCCGGTGCTTGTGTTTGTCCTGCGTATATGCAATCCAAGTGAAACAGTCTCCCCCTCAGGTTTCCCTTGCCAATGATGTCACGCCCTGACTCGAGCTAATCTTATAATCTCGAGTTAAGGTGTGAATCACATCTTAATTATAGAACTAAAATCTCTATAATCAAAATGTGACAAAAAAATAAATAAATCGTGGACTAACAACTAGATAACAAGATCTCAAAATTCCAGCGGAAGCATATATTACATAGTCTTTATCACATAGTACACTAGTACTCATTCTTTATTCCAAACAAACATAAAGAAAACACAAATTTCACAACCCATTTGACATTATATACATATCGGAACTTCTTGCTCTAGTATCTTGATTCCATACCTGCAAAATCTGTTAAGGGGTGAGCTCAACCAGCGGCTCAGTAGGGACATAAAACTTCCTCATGGATAATTGACCAAAGATAATACCATCATGTATTTCAATTCTAACATGCATATCAAACAATGATGCAACCCAACTCCATTTATATACCCGTTAATCCATATATCAGAATATGCAAGCCTACACGTCCTATACCGTGTACTTTACAGTTTTGCAACTGTGACTTAAATATCCAAACATATAAATTAACCCCCTGACTCAACCAAATCCCCCAAAACCCCTTTTGCTAGTCATCTTGTCCGAAATAGGGCTGGGCTCGGGTCGGGCCGGGTCCGAAAATTAGTAAGACAGAGACCGAAATTATCGGTTCGGGCCGGTTCGTGATTTTTTCGAAATCAAAACCGATAGAAACCGAACCCATTCGGGCCGGTTCGGTCTTTCGGGCTTTTCGGGCCCAATTTTCAGTTCAACAAACTTTGCCTGTTTTCCCTGTTTTCCAAACTGCAGTTCTGCACTTCTGGTACCTGGAAGACTAGAAATCTAGAATGCATTTCCAAATATCCAATTATCTCATTAACATAACAATAATCATGCATTACTACAAGTTTATACTTCATAGCTTACAACACAAACTCACAAATACATTGTCTGATTGTCCAAAAGGTTAAAAATTTCTGAATTTACAAACCAAAAGGTTAAAAATTTCGAACCTTGAGATAGAGAACGCCGCCACCCAAATCAAATTTATTCCTATCGCTTTCGGTGAACTCGAGCCGGGCTTCGTTGCCGGAAAAGCAAGCTCCTTCCCATTGAATCGAGTTGTTGTAAGGGGTCACTGACCCGATAAACGACGACAACAAATCCACGACACTGTGGAAATTGTTGAGCACCCGCCACGATATCTGATGTGGCAGCACCGGAAGGACGTCCTTGATTGTTGAGCGAGTATCGACACTGAGAGGGAGAATCTGAGAAGGTATCGAGTATTGACTCGATTTGAGAGAGAGATACTCGATCTGAGAGAGAGACTGAGAGAGGGAGGTATCGAGTATTGACTCGATCTGAGAGAGAGACTGAGAGAGGGAGGCTGAGGTGAGTGAGGTCGGGTTACTCGACCTGTTTTAGCGTTTTAGGGTTGTTATTATTATTATGTTTTTATATTTAACATATTATTATATCACCCAATCAAGGACTGACATGTGGAACTGCTACAGTATTCGGGTCGGTTCGGGCTTTCGGGCCCTGAAAATGTGAAGCCCGAGACCGAACCGATTATATGAAATCGGGTCGGGCTTTAGACCGAACCGAAAATTCCTACATTAAAACCGAACCGAATCAGGCTTTTTCCCTCGGTTCGGGTCGGGTCCTCGTTCTTTCGGGTTCGGACGCCCAAGCCTAGTCCGAAACATTGATCTCCAAGCCCAAATCACCCAAATATATCGACAATTATACCGCCGATATTCTAAACCTAATTGTGCACATGGGCTCGCCTGAGCTTGATCCCTACAATGTTCAGACTCAACTACACAAAAGATAATTCCCACAATCACCAAATAATCATAATTTCTCCCCAACTCCTTTACATTTGATAAATAACAACCTCCATGAAAACATGCACTTACATTGATCAACGTACATTTAGTACATGTAATTCAAATATTATCAAATAAATCATTCAAAAATAATATTAACAAGAATAACATATACACGAAGCACATAAAATCAACATCCAATCATAAAATGTTTCCCCGAGATCCCCCTACCTTATTTCTGATAATCGTGGACAATACAAAATAAAATCAAGCCTCCTAGGTCGTCAAAAAAATAGTTTCACCAAATCTGAATTTTCTTTCCACCAATAGTAAGAGCTCGTCAAGACGAATCCGTAGGAGAAAACGGATCCTAAATCGGACTTACGGATCAAAAGTTATGATATACAGAAGTTTTAGAGAGAGAAAGCTAGAGAGAGTAAATGAGGAGAGAGAAGTTAGAGAGAGAAAATGTAGAGAGATAGTGTCTCCAAAACTGGTTCGGAAGAGATTGTGGGCTGAATCCTATATATAGGAAAAGATGGCCAATCAAAAGTTGTCATGTGTCAAGATTAAAACCTTCCACTAAGGTGCTTGCACCACTTGTCAAGCATCCATCACTTTTCTTCCTTCCACTTGACAAATGTCAACATGACTCATGGGCTTGTGACTGACACGTTGGGCTGCTACTCTTGGTCATTAAGTAAACTCTTTGGCCAATAGGAAGGCGCCACGTCACCACATAATGCACTTTGCATCCAAACTTCAAAAATTCCTTAAAAATAGCTCGGGAACCCGAAAAATTCACCGAAAAATGCTGCGAACTCGTGGCGATGTCTACTTTCCATTTCTAACCTCAAAAACAAAATTTGACTAACTTCAAAATTCGGGATCTCACAAATGATCACCCGATTGCACAGATTTTGAAAAACAACATACATTGGATAAAATGTTACTGAGCACTTATTCTGCGAGTTTAGTTGAGATACAGATAAAAGATGATGAGAGTCATGAGACAACGAGGGCACATAAAGGACATCATGTAAAACAATGGATGGTGTAACCTGAATAGATCGAATACCTAAGACCGGAAAAGACGCACCATTTGCATTAGAGACATGAGATATAGAAGGAGATGACATAGACACAAAGAAAGATTTGTCGTAGGTCATATGATCAGACGCACCAGAATCAATTATTCATATATCACTACTAGTAAAGTCAGAAACATGTAAAGCAATACCAATTTTACCTTGAGTTTGTTTAGTCAAGGAAACATTACCCTTAGAGAGATATTGTCCTCCAACACAGTAAAAAGCAGGTTCTGGCACCTGTTGGACTGCTGCTTTGCCTTTCTGACTTCTAATCCCTCCAGTATTGTTCCCTCCTTTCCAACCGGAATTATTGAAATTACATTTTTGCAGCTTAGGATATTGATTCTTGAAATGACTAAAGTAGTTGCAAGTCATTTGCAATTTTTTTTTTTAGCTTTTAAAATAAATAGTGAGGATGAAGGGTGGGCTTTTTGTTTAATCGGTGGGTGTTGGAAAGTTTAATAAAATAAAAAAGGTGGGTGGAAAGTGTGGAATGAGTTGGTGGTGTACGGGTAAGTGGGTGGTGTTGGAAAGTTTAATAAAAGAAATTGGGAAGTGCGGAAAGGTGGTGTACGGCAAAAGTCCCTCTTTTTTTTTTTTTTTTTTTAATTGAATATAGGATGGTAGTTGGTGGGAGAATAAAAAACAAAGTGTCTAAAAAGTGGGAGGGCAGGATAGGCGTGTAGCCGTGTAGGTAGGCCTCGTCAACGGGCCGGGCCCGGCCTGGCCCATTCATGGCGGGCTTGGGCTTGGGCCGGGCCGGGCCAGGCTTTGCTACATTTTTAAATAATGACGGGCCGGGGCGGGCCGGACTTTATTGTAAATCGAAGGATCCAAGCCCGTCCATATAAAGCGGGCCTTGCGGGCTTTTTCGGGCCAGACCTTGCGGGCTTTATTTATAAATAAATATTTAAAGACACTAATATTTTTTTTTAATCAAGCTTTGAAAATTGATTGGATAATGATCAAATACAACCAAACGGAACAAACCTATATTGTACCAAAAAAAAATCTATATTTATATATAGACACTAATTTATTTATAAATAAATTTTTAAGGACACTAATTTTTTATAAATTTATATTTATATATCATACACTCTAAAGAGCAACCTCTAGCAATTCAAAGAAAATAGGAAAACCGACCGTTAGATGTGATTATTACAATAAATTATACGTGTGGTTAAAAATTTAGTCAATTTCACTATAGTTTCGAAGCCGATCGGATTAGTCAACCGTAGTCACTTGCATGTTTTCTTGGTTGACCGATGGCGTGATGACCTCAAAACTTGCTTATTTTTTTACATCACGTTTGTGAATATTTCATCGATGGATGTGTGTGGACATAAGATAAAAATTTCAATTTTTAATTACAAATACGTTGGCCTATACTAATTTGTCTCCTAAAGTTGTATGACTTATACATTGCATTTAAATTGTTGAGGTCCATTCTAAAGCAACCATGAAGTGGAAGATGAATTTGGAGAACCCAACCGCTCGATGGAGAGATTGTAATGTTTTATGGTGGTTGTAAAAAATCCAGCCAATTTAGTTCTCGTTTCAAATTCGATCAATTAGGTCAAACTTAGTTACTCTTATAAACCTATATTTATATATCATACACTCCAAAGAGCAACCTCTATAAATTCAAATAAAATTAAAAAACCGACCGGTGGATGTGATTATTACAATAAATTATGTGTGGTAAAAAATTTAGTCAATTTCACCATATTTTCGAATCCGATCGAATTGGTCAATCGTTGTCACTTATATGTCTTCTTGGTTGACCGATGACATAACGACCGCGAAACGTGCTTATTTTTTCACATCAAGTATGTAAATATTCCATCAATGGATGTGTATGGGCATAAGATAAAAATTTTAATTTTAATTACAAATACGTTGGCATATACTAATTTACCTCCTAAAGTTGTATGACTTATACATTGCATTTAAATTGTTGAGGTCCATTGACTGGACCCGCCCCCGGATTTCACCCTGAAATTCGAAGTGGCCCTGCGGGGTCCACCTTAGAAGAAATTCTTCCAAAAATTTGGCAGAACTTCCCCTAAAATGGACTACCCAAAACCTGGAGAAATGAAATTTACACTTCTAAATCACTCATCCTTATTCTCCTGGAGCCACCTGCTCCCCAAATCACAACTCCAATTTCACAAATATCAGTCTCAACCCAAAAACAATATTAATCCCACAGGTTATCAGAGCAATACTAATCCACTAGGTAACAAAGAAAATAGAAATAGAATGAGTACGCGGAAGCAATGCTGTTGGCTATGCCTCGACTCCATGTACGCCCGACCTCAACTAATTTCGCCTGCAAACTGGGCATTTGAAACCGAAGGGCCCAGGGGAAAAGTATATGAAAACGTTAGCGTGAGTGGACAAAAATAAATAATTGAAAAGAAAAAGGATTTTATACTTTCCCACATTTATTTCTTTAAAAACTCGATGCATGCAACAATGGTAAAACATTTATCTCTTAAAATCAGGAAACTGGAAACTGGGAACTGTAAATCAAATCCGCTGAGTATCGTATCATCGGACTAGACCCCGCTAGCCCAGAAATAATATAAAAGTAGGGGAAGAAGATAGCCATACGAATGAGCCTCCCAGGCTCGGGTGATAGCCTCCCAGGCTAAAGTACTCCCATATACTCCCGTTATATACCCACACGCCACTATGTGTAGCGATTAGGATACTGGCATGGGCTTCAGCATTACTGTCACAAAGACAGTAACCAGCGCCACAAAGGCGAACGGGCTTCGGTGATCCCATCACCTCGCCACAAAGGCGGACGAATCAATGCTAGCAATGATAATAGTCACCCAAAGTATGGCAAAAGAAAACCAATTCCAAAATCATCATCAAGGCATTCCCAATGCCAAAACCGAAAGTCGATAAATAAATAAGAAAATAACAATAAATCAACGGCGTGTCCCACACGCAAAAATATTTCTCGGGTCAATGATTAATAAGCAAGGAAGTTCAATAATGAACTAATATTCCACTTTAAAATAAATACCATGGAAAATACTTTGTTGAAAAACAACATAAATCATAATTTCGAATCCGGGCATAACAAAATTAATATCCGAAAATCACAACCGGAATAATTTATAATCACTTCATGAAACTCATCAATGAAAGTAATTCCTCGAGATAAATCGAAATCAAAATCCGAAAACAATTATATGCTCAAAATGTAATACGATAAATAACTAGAGCATTACTTTAAGAAATAAATGCATGCATCATTATTTAAAAACAAAAGTCCACTCACAGTACTGTTCCGAAGATCATGTATACGAGTTCCTTCATCGAGCAAGAGTTCGGTACGTCGCCCTGTACACAATTATATTCCATAAGCGACAATTCAACAATTTAATACGAATCTAAATCGAATCCCGAAAACTCCTCGTAAAACAAAATCTCCTTTTCTTTTCGGATTCAATCCAAACTTCACCACTAATATCACTTCATTAATTTACACGTTCTAGGATAGCTTTGAGAGAAATCCAACGGTCAGATTCTCGTAAATCGGTAATCGAAATTCTAAACTTCAAAAAGTTAGGAATCAATTCAAAACTTCTCAAATCTTCACCAAAATCACATATTCAAACTCTACAGCAATTATAGGATTAAATAAGCTAAAAACTGAAACCAAAAACCTGCCTTACGCGCCTCCACGCGCCACCCACAGTAACAGCACGTGGGGCCCACGCGCCACCGGCGACCACCTCCGATGGCCACCAAATTTCAGTCACAACATCTACTCAACAAACTTAACATTTTTCTCAACTACAACAAGTTCCAATTTTACCTTGAAGAGCTCCAATTCGGCCGGTGAAAAATTTCCAGAAAATTCAAAGCCCTAGGATCGGGTTTTTGATCGATTCTCCCTCTACACTGCAAATCGTGGCTCAAGGTTAGGGGGAAAATGATCCTTGGCGAAAACCGCACCTTCGACGCCGGTTTGGTGGCCGGAGACGGTCGGAACCGCGGGAAATCGACGAACTTCCGAATTGCTACAGTAAATTTCCAAGCTTCAATTCATGCTTCTCCGGCCAAATCGCGACGACCCACGACCACCACCATGTGAAGGAGGAGGAGGCGAGTCGGCAGCCGCCGGTGTCTCGCCGATTAGTGGCCGGACAACGGCAAATCGAAGGAAAAAGGGAAGAGGGCCGACTCGGGGGGAGAGGGAAGGAGAGAGAAAATCTCGGGGGGGGGGGGGGGGGGGGGGGGTAGGTTTCCGAAAATGGAAACCTACCACAGTAACTTTCCATATATATAGAAAGTTACCGTGAACAGTAACCATAAACAGTAACTTTAATCTTTCGCTTATAACTTTTGCATACAAACTCCGATTTTTACGTACCACATATGCACGCGCTCGGTTTAACGTCCTCTACAACTTTCATGAAGAAAACTTTCTCAAATTCTGATCCGAACAAAAAGTCGACTTTTAGGGCCCCTAAAATTTACTGTTGTTTACCGTCAAAATGACTAGTAAACGGGTGAATTTGGGTTCGGGACGTAACATCCATTCTAAAGCAACCATGAAGTGGAAGATGAATTTGGAGAAACCAACCGGTCGATGGAGAGATTGTAATGTTTTATGGTGGTTGTAAAACATCCAGCCAATTTAGTTCTTGTTTCAAATTCGATCAACTAGGTCAAACTTAGTTACTCTTATAAACCTATATTTATATATCATACACTCCAAAGAGCAACCTCTATAAATTCAAATAAAATGAAAAAACCGACCGGTGGATGTGATTATTACAATAAATTATGAGTGTGGTAAAAAATTTAGCCAATTTCACCATATTTTCGAATCCGATCGAATTGGTAAACCGTTGTCACTTATATGTCTTCTTGGTGGACCGATGACATGATGACCGCAAAACGTGCTTATTTTTTCACATCAAGTATGTAAATATTCCATCAATGGATGTGTGTGGACATAAGATAAAAATTTCAATTTTAATTACAAATACGTTGGCCTATACCAATTTACCTCCTAAAGTTGTATGACTTATACATTGCATTTAAATTGTTGAGGTCCATTCTAAAGCAACCATGAAGTGGAAGATGAATTTGGAGAAACCAACCGCTCGATGGAGAGATTGTAATGTTTTATGGTGGTTGTAGAAAATCCAACCAATTTGGTTCTCATTTCGAATTCGATCAACTAGGTCAAACTTAGTTACTCTTATAAACCTATATTTATATATCATACACTCCAAAGGGCAACCTCTATCAATTCAAATAAAATGGAAAAACCGACCGTTGGATGAGATTATTATAATAAATTATGAGTGTGGTAAAAAATTTAGCTAATTTCACAATATTTTCGAATCCGATCGAATCGGTCAACCGTAGTTATGACATGTAAAATATATATGCACATATTCTATATAGAAGTATGAGAACTTCCAATTTCACCATAAGCCAAATTACAACAAATTCACACTCACACAAAGATACACACACATATATAACATATACATATATATACATATATATATATACATATAAACACACACACATATATAAACATGTCTAAAAGTCTTGAATCTTCAATAATGATGATGTGGCACACTGAAGATTTCCAAATATATGTGTTGGGCCTTCTAGACATGAACTTGTAAAAGATGTTGCAGATTCTCGTCCAAGCTGAACTTCCTTCACTTAAATTGCCATAACTCCTTCTAGAAAAGTCGGAATTGTAAACCGTAAAATTCCTCAGAAACTAGACACATGGGGCTTTCCGTGCATATAGGGTACAGCTTCTAATTCCATCCGAGAAGTTCCCAGTAATTCAGCGAAGTTAGGTTTTAGACATGAACTTGTAAAAGATGTTGCAGATTCCCGTCCAAGCTGAACTGCCTTCACTTAAATTGCCATAACTCCTTCTAGAAAAGTCGGAATCGCAAACCGTAAAATTCCTCAGAAACTAGACACATGGGGCTTTCCGTGCATGTAGGGTACAGCTTCTAATTCCATCCGATAAGTTCCCAGTAATTCAGCGAAGTTAGGTTCTAGACATGAACTTGTAAAAGATGTTGCAGATTCCCGTCCAAGCTGAACTGCCTTCACTTAAATTACCATAACTTCTTCTACAAAAGTCAGAATTACAAACCGTAAATTTCCTCAGAAACTAGACACATAGGGCTTTCCGTGCATATAGAGTACAGCTCCTAATTCTATCCGAGCAGTTCCCAGTAATTCAGCGAAGTTAGGTGTTCTGCACAACAGTTTTCTGTGTTAGTTAGCTCGGCTTAGCTTCTTTTCTTCTTTCTTTGAAACACACCTACAAAGACACTAAACTAACTTAAATGAACCATAAATAAGGAGAACTAAACATATATACCAAGACTCCAAGAGAAAGAGGCATAGAAATATAAGAAAATATGAGCACATTAACATACATATATAGATATAATATATAATAGTTTACGGGCTTTTACGGGCCGGGCCGGGTTTTTGTGGGCTTTTTGGCGGGCCTCCATTGGCCCACCGAGGCGGGTTTTTGTGGGTTTTTTGACGGGCTGGGCTCCGGGCCGGCGAGCCTCCATCGGCCCACTTGATCCGCGGGATTTTTGATGAGGCCTACGTGTAGGTGGGAAGGTTTGATTGAATGGGAAAAAGGATTCATTAAATGAGGGTGCTAAAATTTTGGGGGGGGGGGGGGGGGGGCGCTGCAAAGTGTTTGATTAATCAAAATGTGGTTGCAAAGCTGCTGCAAAGTGTTGGGTGCTGCAAAGCTGAACAGGCGTGCTCTAGTGCAGCACGTGATGATACCAATCGGGCGTGCTCTAAACCCCTAGTCTGCCTCCTCTTCTTTTCTTCTCCTCACTCTCTCTCTCTGTCACCCTTCAAAAATCACAAACCGCAGATTCTGTTGAGAATCTATTCACAGCAAACTCACACAGATCTTTGATGGATAACAACCTTATTGAATTGATGAAAGGTTCTAGCTTATAAAGCCAATAAATGTAACAGAAAAGCACAAAAACAGCCCACGATCTAACAGACTCTAATATCGTGGTCAATTAGCTAAGGAAATAGTCAAAAACAATCAAACTACAACGAGCTCCTTAGAAGTAGGAGTTATTTGCTGACTTGAACCAAAAGAAACCTAACAAACTGCTGACTCTATCAACGAGCCATTTGAAATCTTCAAACATCTCTAACAATTCCTCCCCTAAACTGAAATTGCCAGAAGGCGATTGTTTACCTCAGTCAAGGACTTCACTCCCAGCATCCTTCGAAGCTTCTCAAAACTCTCCAACTTCAAGGGTTTAGTCATGATAGCTGCAAAGTGTTTGATTAATCAAAATGTGGTTGCAAAGCTGCTGCAAAGTGTTGGGTGCTGCAAAGCTGAACAGGCGTGCTCTAGTGCAGCACGTGATGATACCAATCGGGCGTGCTCTAAACCCCTAGTCTGCCTCCTCTTCTTTTCTTCTCCTCACTCTCTCTCTCTGTCACCCTTCAAAAATCACAAACCGCAGATTCTGTTGAGAATCTATTCACAGCAAACTCACACAGATCTTTGATGGATAACAACCTTATTGAATTGATGAAAGGTTCTAGCTTATAAAGCCAATAAATGTAACAGAAAAGCACAAAAACAGCCCACGATCTAACAGACTCTAATATCGTGGTCAATTAGCTAAGGAAATAGTCAAAAACAATCAAACTACAACGAGCTCCTTAGAAGTAGGAGTTATTTGCTGACTTGAACCAAAAGAAACCTAACAAACTGCTGACTCTATCAACGAGCCATTTGAAATCTTCAAACATCTCTAACAATTCCTCCCCTAAACTGAAATTGCCAGAAGGCGATTGTTTACCTCAGTCAAGGACTTCACTCCCAGCATCCTTCGAAGCTTCTCAAAACTCTCCAACTTCAAGGGTTTAGTCATGATATCTGCAAGCTGCTCACTTGTACCACAGTACCTCAACTCAACCACACCATCTTTAGTAAGATCACGTAGAAAGTGAAACCTCACATCTATATGTTTACTTCTACCATGTAAAACTGGGTTTTTAGACAACTTAATAGTGGATGAGTTATCACAAAACACAGTAATACACTTACTTTGAGAAGGATTGAGTTGATTAAGCACTTTCTTCATCCAGATACTTTGACACGCACATGCTGCAGCTGCAACATACTCTGCCTCTGTGGTGGAGAGTGTTACCACAGCTTGCTTCTTCAAGGACCGAGCAACAACCCCTCCACTTAACTTGAACACATACCCGGAAGTACTCTTCCTGTCATCATGATCGCCGGCATAGTCGCTATCTGTGAATGCAGCCAATTCACCTTCACCTCCTCTTTCATAAAACACACCAAGCTCTACAGTTCCCTTTAAATACCTCAACACTCTTTTTGCAGCAAGCAGATGCATCTCAGATGGATTAGCCATATATCTGCTAATGAGACAGACACTATACATCAAATCTGGTCTGGTAGCCGTCAAATACATGAGGCTACCAACCAATTGCTTATACCAAGTTGCATCAATCTTCTCTCCTTCACCTTCTTTAGTTAGCTTCGTACCAGGGACTATCGGATTCCTCAGTCCTCACTGAGTTGCAGTTTTTCATGCCAAACCTAGTGAGAACTTCTCGAGTATATTTCCTCTGACTAACATGAATACCCTTTGAACTCTGCTGAACCTCAACACCTAGGAAATATCTCATCTTTCCTAAGTCTGTTATCTCAAACTCAGACTTCATCGAACGTTTAAACTCCTCAATCAAACAATCATCATTACTGGTAAAGATTAAGTCGTCTACGTAAAGACTTACAATTAAAATTGTTAATGCTTTGATCCGTGGGGATCCATTTAACGATAAGTAAAAGAGAGAGAGAGAGTTGACACGAGATGTATAGTGGTTCGCCTCCGCATGAGCGGAAGACTACGTCCACTTGAAAGCTATACTAGTGTGTCGAGCCTTGCGGCCTAACAAGATTACAAAGTATGTAATGGGATGTTGAGTTGTGGGAGGGGGGCATTCCTTTTATAGATGAAGGAATGTCCTTCCTATACTTATTCTTCGATGTGGGATAAGTAAAGTTACTATTCTAGTCTATTTAACATGTAGAAAGCCATGTTGTGGAGGCATCTTGGCAAGGGCGGGAAGGTGGCTTCCCGGTGGCGGATTTGCGACTTCTGGATACCGCCGCGTAGCCTGAACATAGGGCTACACGATGTATGTCTCGGTTGGGCCTTGCCATGTCTTGTGGATGTCCCAAAGTGTGTGTTACTTATGCTTGGTGATGTAGTAAATACTCCATATTATTGGAGGTATGTACAAAAATCTTCTCTCCATCTTCTATTTTGATGAATAAGGTGTGCTCATGGCTGCATCTTTCGAAACCATTCCTGAGGAAATAGCCTTCGATCTTACTGTACCAGGCCCTTGGCGCCTGTTTCAACCCATACAAAGCCTTCTTGAGTTTATAGACTTTATGCTCCTCTCCTTCCTTCTCATAACCTTGCGGCTGCTCCAAGTAAACTGTCTCACTCAGCTCTCCGTGCAAAAATGCACTTTTCACATCAAGTTGAAACACCGTCCACCCATTTCTTGCTGCCAAAGCTAACATCATCCTTATCGTATCCCATCGAACCACTGGAGCAAAGACTTCATTGTAATCAATTCCTTGCTTCTGAGTGTAACCCTTCGCCACTAACCGAGCCTTGCATTTATCTATCTCCCCATTCTCGTTCAGCTTAGTTTTATACACCCATTTTGCTCCAATTATTTTTGCTCCTTCAGGCAGGTTAACTAGCTCCCAAGTATCATTCCTTGTAATCGCCTCAATCTCCAGATCCATAGCCATTCTCCACTCCTTGCTCCTAGCTGCTTCCTCGTAGCTGGTTGGATCCTCCTGTGAAATAAACATCACCAAATTCTGTTCATTCTCATCTTTAGAGAGCCCCTCTCCACTCTCAAAGTCTTGCATCCATACGGGCTGCCTCCTATTTCTTGTTTCAGGTAAGTCTGATGCATTTTGTTCAGGTGAACTCGATGTGCTTGCTCCAGAACCCTCATTAGAATTAGGTTCTTCATTCTGTTGGTCTTCTTCAATTTCACTTTCACCATCATCTGCATCACTGAACTCACTCTCACCCCATTCCAGAACATCGGCCTTGACCTCATCTTCACTCCTCCCCTAATTCCAGCTCTCATTTTCATTAAACTGCACATCTCGGCTAACCACCACTTTCTTTGTCACCGGGTCATAGAGTTTGTAGGCCTTTGACTCTTCACTTACACCAAGCAGTACACATCTATGGCTTTTGTCATCTAACTTCACTCTCCTTGCATCTGGAATATGAACATACCCTACGCAACCGAAGACTCTGAAGTGCTCCACGCTAGGTTTTACTCCACTCCAACTTTCCTCTGGTGTTTTATCCTTCACCGCCACAGTTGGGCTTCGGTTAAGCACATGGACAGTCCATCTCACCGCTTCCGGCCAAAATGGCTTAGGCATATCCTTTTCAGAGAGCAAACATTGAACCATATTCATTATGGTACAACTTTTGCGCTCTGCAACCCCGTTTTGTTGGGGTCTATAGGCTGCAGTAAGTTTACGCTTGATCCCATGAGCTTTGCAGAACTCATTAAACTCCTTTGAGGTAAATTCCCCATCTCGGTCTGTCCTCAAACAACATATGGATAACCCTGACTCCTTCTCAACAAGATTCTTAAAGTGCTTGAAAAACGTAAATGCCTCACTTTTCTCAACAAGCAAATAGACCCAAATTTTTCTACTGCAATCATCAATGAATGTCAATAGGTACCTTTTGTTGCTGTTTAACTCCGGAGTTATGGGGCCGCATATATCAACATGGATTAATTGAAGTGGCTGTGAACTCCTCCATTGACTCTTTCTTGGCATAGCTTCTCGATGTTGTTTCCTCTTCATGCAACTCGTGCATATTTTGGTTGAAGCATTGAATTGAGGCAGCCCCTTTACTAGCTTTTTGTACTGCAAGATTCTTAGGTTCTTGTGATTCAGGTGTCCGTACCTTTGATGCCACAGTTCGGAGATGTCCTCAGAAGCTACATTCAGACATGGTGAAGATTGCAGTTTCAAGGTTGCAAGCAGAACAAACATTCTGTTGGCAGTCATATGTGTATGCATAATGAGCCCCCTCCTAGAGTGATAGATCCTGCATGCTCCATCTCGAATCAAGATAGCCAACCCCTTCTCTTGCAGCTGACCAATACTCAAAAGGTTATTTTTTTTTAACTCAGGTATGTAGTACACATCTGAAACTAACTAAGTTACACCTCCTACATCGAGTCTGATGTTGCCTCTTCCCATCACCGGCATCCTAAAATCATTCCCTAGCTTCACTGAGTGCCTGAATTGTTCATCCAGATCCACGAACCATTCTTTATTCCCAGTCATGTGGTTTGAACACCCTGAGTCTAGAAACCAAACCACCTCCCTTTTTGAATTGTTGAGCTCAACATATGACATCAGAAGGAGCTCCTCATCTTCATTGGGCTCAGCATAATTGGCATTTTTCTCCCAGTCAGGACATTCATATTGATAATGTCCCAACTTGTGACACTTAAAGCATTAAACTACTGCTTTGTTGAAAGGCTGTCTCGCTCTACCTCTACCTCGGCCTCCTCTAAAAGCAGCTCTTCCTCTACCTCTCCCTGCTCTATCTTCAGCACCTGTTCTTCTTCATCATGACTCTTCATTCTCTGCTCATGGACGAGGAGGCTACTCTGCAACTCGTCAATTGTCATTGTCTCCAGGTTATTTGACTCTTCGATCGAGCACACCACGTAGTCAAACCTTGAGACCATGGACCTCAAGATTTTTTCCGTAATTACATTCTCACGCATACTTTCACCACATGCTTTCATGTTCTTAGCTATAGCTAGTGTACGTGCAAAGAATGAATTAACTGTTTCACCTTCCCTCATTCTGAGGACTTCGAAGTCTCTGCGCAGGGCCTGCAGCTGTGCTCTCTTCACTCTTGTTGAACCTTGGAACTTTTGCCTCATAGAGTCCCAGATTTGCTTGGCTGTATCATCGTTGAGAATGGTCTCCATGATTTCTCTATCAATGGCCTGATAAAGATAATTTTTTATCTTCATATCCTTCAGCTTCTGCTCCTGAATCAACTTGACTTGTGTCTCTGTAGGCTCTACTCCTTCTGGTACTGTCGAGATTCCATTCTCTACAAGACTCCAGTACTCCTTGGAGCGAAGGAAATTCTCCATTAGCTTCGCCCAGTGCTCATAAAATCCATCAAATTTGGGGATGGCAGGTTGCACATACTTGCCATTGCTGCTTTCTGCCATTCTCTCGACACACTCACTCTTTCTCTCAGTGTGCAACTCACACTCCTCTCTTCACTCAATCAGGCCCTGATGTTGGGGCTCTGATACCACTTTGTTGAGAATCTATTCACAGCAAACTCACACAGATCTTTGATGGATAACAACCTTATTGAATTGATGAAAGGTTCTGGCTTATAAAGCCAATAAATGTAACAGAAAAGCACAAAAATAGCCCACGATCTAACAGACTCTAATATCGTGGTCAATTAGCTAAGGAAATAGTCAAAAACAATCAAACTACAACGAGCTCCTTAGAAGTAGGAGTTATTTGCTGACTTGAACCAAAAAAAACCTAACAAACTGCTGACTCTATCAACGAGCCATTTGAAATCTTCAAACATCTCTAACAGATTCCACCAAATAAACTCAGTCACTGAAACCCGAAATCCCCTCAACGACCTCGCAAATTTTCTTGGTCGGCGTCGAGCGGTCCATGTCTGGGTCGGCGGGCCGTGTGTCGAGTGCGTTCGTCAGCGAACGTCGAGGCTGAGACGTGACCGTCCTGCTGCTGTTGGGTGTGACGGGTCCTGCTGCAGTTGCAGGTTAACCATTGCTGCAGTTGGAGCTGCGGTGGCTGGCGGAGCGGCAGCTGACAAAGGGATTGAGCCAAGATACTCCCATAGCTGCTGATGAATTGGGCCAAGACTTTTACAAAACTATACTGTGATTTTCGGGGAAAGCAACCACGAAGAAAGAGGAAGGACCTAAGAACCAAATAAGAGATTTGACGGAGCAGAGCGGCGGCGGAAGAAAGAGGAAGATATAGCTCTGTTTGTATTTCTCTCTGTATTAACCAAAAGAACTCAAAAGGAACCCAAAAACACAACGGAACAGACAGAGTCCAAATTGGATCTCTGCTCAGATACCAAGTCAGAAACACAACAGGAACCCAAAAACACAACGGAACAGACAGAACATTCATCTTCTCATTCTTTCTGGGAGTAGGCTGGAATGCGCAGGCTGTAGGTTACAGCCAAAAACAAAGACATGCGTGGCGTAAGCAAAGCCACACAATCAGTCAAAATAGGGGCATTTAGTAATTTCCAAATAGACGGTCGTTAGGAGTGAAAGAGGTGGTCGTTAAGGTAAAAAATCAGGGGGACTGATTAGTCTATTGTCACAATACGACAAAAGCCAAGCGTATTGGATAAGCCACCAGCCCACCACGTCTCTTGTTCATCTCATTGATCAACCCAGCATTTTCGTTTCTTCTGCAGAAAGCACATTCAGAGTGAAGGACAGTGGTCGGTCAAATACATAAACGAGGTCTTCGTGTGTAGTCGAAGATGATGAAGGCGTTGAGGAAATTGTAAGATCTTCGGATAGTGATTGTGCAGAAATCTGAAGAATTATGTCATCCCATCCCGGAATTTCGGAAACACAAGATTGGGAGGTCATCAACCAAGCCTGGAGCTGATTCCAAGCAGAAATCTGTTCACACTGTCACAAAAACTGAGGTACCCATCTTAAATTTGATTGCTTTTTACCTTGAATTTGAGTTCTTTGATTGGTTTTCGAATTGGGTCAATTGGGTTTTTGAGTTGCAATGGTAAACAAGATTAGTTGATATAGGATTAGGGATATCTGGAAAAATTTGTTCGTGGGCAAATTGTAGGTTGCTGGGGGTGGGAAAGAGAAGAGGAGGGATTCAACTCATTCAAGATTGTGGTGGACTTCCGGGGAAGAGTTTGGGTTTGATTCCAAAGATTTAGATCGAGTTTGGGGGATAGCTTTTAGCAGGGAAAGAGGTGTGTGTTTGATTTTGGTTTGTATGTGTTGTATTCTGAAAATAGAACCCAAAATTAAGTTGCATTCTGTTATGGATTTAACAGTTATAACTGTTCTGTTGTAACCTCCCTTCTCAATTCTTCCTTTTGTCTACAATATTTTAGTTAGTTTTGCATTTGAGTGCGATCCAACTTGGCTTCCCTTGCTTATGTTTCTACATCCATGATCATAAGTGATATAGAGACCCTTCAGTAATTCACATCTTCAGTGTGTGAGGCTGGCATACTTTAATTAGCTGAAGCACCATGTAGCATCACTCACTGTCTTAGGGACTGGCCTTATTCTTATGCTTCCTTTTTGGCTGATAACCATGTTGTGCATTAGTGAAATATATCTTACGTATTGAACTATGTACGTGTACCTAAACTACTTTGTAGTGATGAAGATTGTGCTCCCCATCACCCCATCACTGATCACAAACGTTGTGATTGTTGTTGCAGGCTTCGGTTTGTACAGTTGGTGTCTTGATAGCCGTAATACTCATTGTATAATATGTGATATTGTTCGTGGGCAAGGTTTCGTGGTTAACGGTATCTAGATACTTGCGGTGAGGTGAAGCTCGGATTGGAGTTGGATGAAGGTGGTGGTTGGGTAGAGGATTGGTGGCCATCGTCAGTTTCGGTGGTTCCTGCAAGGACGCAAACTCGAAATGGGCCTGGACTTGGTGGTACTTGGGCCTGGGCGTTTGCCATGGGCTTGACCGCTTGGGTTTTTTTGTTTTTACTTATTTTGATTTTTTTTTTATGAATGGTTTTGTGATAATTTATTTTAATAAGCTACACTTTGTTATCTCAAATTTGTCCATGACATAAAATTAAAATGACTAAAAAAAAAAGGAAAAATTATGAAATGAAGCTCTCTAAGTGGACATTGAACGATTGTAGAAATAATTTTTTCCAGATTTAGTATATAAGTCAAAGCTAGAGCTTATGCGAGATGGTCATGAACAAGGTCCAGATAGATTGGAAACTTGTGTTTTATTGTTAGTTACATTGAAGTTATTATGGTTGATTGAGTGGATCGATTTTGAAATGAAGCCGAAAGCCATTAATACTTTTACTATGAGTCAACGGTTTGTAAAAGCAAACTACCCTAAGGAGAGAGGCACCATGCGAGGAGCTGAGGACAAACATTCAGGAATATTTACAGCGGTTGGTAGACCCCCTACCCACGAGAGTGTGGGAGCTGAAATATCGAAAAAAGTGAATTACCAAGGATCGATTATGAGCATATTTGTTTTATATTCTTTTTAGGGTATCGAGTTGACCGGGTAGATCGAGACCCAACCAAAGGCGGAAATCGCTGAAATTTTTACCACTACCATATATTCGCATGCGGACACCATCCAACGGTGGAATTTTAAAAATTCCATTTCGTCCCCCATTTTGCTCATGGAGGATGACAACCCTAATAAACAAGTTATACTACATTACTAGGCATATATGGATTCTGTGCGATCCAAAAATTCCGAAATAGAAATAAATCAATCCAAAAATTTCCATATGTTTATACAACAGTGGGAGGTATTGTGTTAAAAAATTAGGCCGATCCGCCTTGAATAAAGCACCCAACGGAACGGTCAACGCTTTGCACAAGCAAACTCCCCTAAGGGGAGCGGCACCATGCGAGGACAAACGTCCCGGAATTTTTACATCCATAAGTATACCCCCTACCCACGAGGGTGGGAGCTGAAAGATTGAAAAAATTGGATTGCCAAGGACCGGTTACGAGCATATTTGTTGTATGTTCTATTTAGGGTATCGAGTTGACCGGGTAGATCGAGACCCGACCGAAGGCGGAAATTGCTGAAATTTCTACCACTACCATATATTTGCATGCGGACACCATCTAACGGTGAATTTTAAAAATTCCATTTCGTCCCCCATTTTGGTCATGGAGGGTGACAACCCTAATAAACAAGTCGTACTACATTACTAGGCATATATGGATTATGTGCGATCCAAAAATTCCAAAATAGAAATAGATCAATCCAAAAATTTCCATATGTTTATACAATAGTGGGAGTTATTGTGTCAAAAAAATAGGCCGATCCACCATAAATAAAGCACCCAACGGAGCGGCCAACGCTTTGCACAAGCAAACTCCCCTAAGGGGAGCGGCACCATGCGAGGACAAACGTCCCGGAATTTTTACATCCATAAGTATACCCCCTACCCACAAGAGGGTGGGAGCTGAAAGATCGAAAAAATTGAATTGCCAAGGACCGGTTACGAGCATATTTGTTTTATGTTCTATTTAGGGTATCGAGTTGACCGGGTAGATCGAGACCCAACCGAAGGCGGAAATTGCTGAAATTTCTCCCACTACCATATATTCGCATGTGGACACCATCCAACGGTGAAATTTTAAGAATTCCATTTCGTCCCCCATTTTGCTCATGGAGGGTAACAACCCTAATAAACAAAGTTATACTACATTACTAGGTATATATGGAATATGTGCGATCCAAAAATTATGAAATAGAAATTGATCAATCCGAAAATACCCACATGTTTATACAACAGTGGTAGGTATTGTGTCAAAAAATTAGGCCGATACGCCGTGAATAAGACACCCAACGGAGCGGTCAACGCTTTGTACAAGCAAACTTTCCTAAGGGGAGCGGCACCATGCAAGGACAAACATCCCGGAATTTTTACATCCGTAAGTAGACCTCCTACCCACGAGAGGGTGGGAGCTGAAAGATCGAAAAAAATTGAATTGCCAAGGACCGGTTACGAGCATATTTGTGTTATGTTCTATTTAAGGTATCGAGTTGACCGGGTAGATAGAGACCCAACCGAAGGCGGAAATTGCTGAAATTTCTACCACTACCATTCATTAGTATGCGGACAACATCCAACGGTGCATTTTTAAAAATTCCATTTTCCCTCCCCCCACCCCCCCCATTTTGCTCATGGAGGGTTTTAGTTTTGAATAACCCTAATAAACAAGTTATACATAAATTGCTGAAAAGGATTTAGATGTACCATGCCTTTATTTTTAGTTTTGTTGATTTATATCGTTAGTAATAAATTGATATGACATGAATAAATTGTCTAATTTCTATTTGACTGTGGACGCAAACCGTGCATTATTTAACAGTAATTAATGAATTAAAAAATGATATTAATTTCTCCAAAAAAAAAAAAACGGCAGCGTTTTTCAATTTTCAATTTTCATTTTTTCCCTCCACCGGACGAATTTTACCTCTATGTCCACTAGTATTTATAGAAACTAACCCTAGAAACTCTTAACACAATCTCTCTTTCGGCCGCGCACCTAATTCTCTCCTCTCTCCTTTCCACTTCTCTCTGCCATCATTAGAGACCGCCATTTCCGCCACCAATTCACAACACCGCCACCGTCACCGCCAATCGATTCTGGACCCAATTCCGATCAAAACCCAAGAAGATCACTGCCATCCATCGCCGGCAGCCTAATCACGCGACCATCAAAGTCGCGACGGCGCTGCTCCCTAGCTCTCATCAAGTTCCATCGCCGGTATCCTAGACCCTGGGTTTCTACAGTCTTCCTTCTCCAAAATCGAATCGAGCTCCAGTACCTCCAAGAATGGAGTTAGTGCCTCTCCTTTTATCAAAACCAAGGGCCCGACTTCTGATTTCAACCAGAGCCGCAGCGGACGCCGCCGGATTATCCTCTTCGTTCTGGTAACCCATTCTCCCAAGCCTCTCATTCGTTAATAGGAGTTTCAATTTCACTCTAAAAGCATTCCAAGCCTTTGAGTTGTGAATGTGTTTCTGTTGGGATATTGAGATTAATTAAATCTGTAATTTTGTGGTGGAGATGAATATATGGAATTGATGTATGAAAGCATTAGATTGATTGAATTTGGGATGTCTATGAATTTTATTAATACGGAATTGAAATGCTTCTGCAATTTGTTTCGGGTTTACGGTAGTTGAACTAAAATTTGCAGTCTTTCTTTATGTTTAAGTATCTGCAAAGGGAACTGACAGAAAAGAAGATGGGTATTCCTAATCCAGAAGCGATCAAGCAGTTTCAATTGCCAAGTGATAGCTGCATTTAGGTACATTTTCTTCATTGCTTATGGTCAGCTTCTGTTTATAAACATTTATTGGAAGCTATTTTTGTGTATCTGTGTGTTCATTTGTGCAGCCAGAAGTTGCTCTATTTGGAATTATGTCTTTGCTTGCTTGCTTTTAGTGATAGCTGATACATTTTCTTCAATTTTTTTAGGGTTATTATCACAAATGGTACCTGAACTTATCCTCTATTTTATCGATGGTACCTGAACTTCAATTTTGATCACAACCAGTACCTGAACTTTTCAATTTCATTTTAAATGGTACCTAAGGCCACCTTCGGTCACTATTCTGGCCAAAAAAGCCAAATCTAAGAAAACAAAAAACAAAAAAACAAGTTCAAGACAAGTCTATTACCAAAAAATCATCACTATATATAATCGCAACGCTCGAAATCATCAAAAATCATCACTATGATCGCCTCCCATGCCGTTTTTAGTCGGAATAGTGACCGGAGGTGGCTCTAGGTACCATTTAAAATGAAATCAAAAAGTTCGGGTACTGGTTGTGATCAAAATTGAAGTTCAGGTACCATCGATAAGATTGAGGTATAGTTTTTTTTGATCAAGAAGAGACTTCATTAATAATGAACTGGTTACAATGAGTTTGGGCAACATCTCTAACACAGAAATGGCCACTGGAATTCACACTAGAAATCCATATTGACTGACTGACTCAACTACAAACTAAAACTTACACAACAACTAAAAGGCAGAGACAACTTGCGCAGGAGCAGTGAATGCCAAACTCACAACTTCGTCAACACTAACTCGCCACCCAGAGTCCTCCTGACCTGCCTTTGATCGACCAAGTCTACACTCGTTGTGACTTCGAACCCGACCAAAGTGAAATGCTGGACCATCAGACCTGAGACTAAACTAAACCCAACTCCATTGCTACCTTAATGTCAACACCAGCAATCCACAAATGCTCCAAATCGCCATCACCTCCGACCCGAAACCAGAAAGGAACGACCCCCTAGAAGGCCAAGGATGATTGTCTATACTCAGACATTTTTTTGAGGTATAGTTCAGGTACCATTTGTGATAATAACCCATTTTTTTTCCTTTATGGTTTATTTGCAGTAAAAGACGGGTAAGAGGCAGAGAAGATGGCTACTGATGTCAATTTATATTATGCAGGAACCAATTGATGCTTGAAACTTGCTTCATCCTCTCTGACTTCTACAAGAAGAATAGAAGCCAATGTCAGAGAGGATGAAGGTTCATGTGTTAGCTAGATTCATAGTGAAGGAACCAATTGATGCTTGAAACTTGCCTCAATATGGGACAGTCGACTGCTTTTTGGTAGCTGAATGTAGAGAAGCACAATCTAGTATCAGAGCAACATTATCTCAGCATTTTTGCTGCAAAAACATGCTGGCAATCCATTTTAATCATATGCTTAGACATTTGTGAAAAGAAAATTTAGCAATTTTCCTGTGGTTAAAAAACAGCTATCATTCTCTTAAAATCTACTACATGAACAAAAAGGTAACTATTCATTAATCATTGGAAGGGCTACAAACTTACAAATATTAGCATCGATATTTATCAATCTCACAAGCCATTCCGACCCAAATTTCAATACAAAATATATCAATACATTCCTTCACTATGAATCTAGCTAACACATGAACCTTCTTCAACAACACTTTCAGATCCCTTTGGGGACCTCTGATACTGTTACCCCACTCTTTGCCAACACATCTCGTTAGAGACTACCAAGCTACCAGTACCATCAATCTCCACTTCAAGACACAGAATTCCAACTTCAAATACCTACTTTCCAAGCCATCAAACTCCATTGTCAAAGGAGAAAAAATCCTTATATCTGGCGTTGCGAAAGCACCCATTAAATTCCCCCATCTCATTTCTAAAACTGCCCCATCTCATTTCTTAAAACTGTCCCATCTGTGGATCTCTTGTGATTATAGAACCAGAACAAACTGATCATAGGCTGCAATAGGTGCATTGACTGAATTTTAAAGTCATTCCCGTCATGGTTTTCACAATGTGCAGACACATCACCTAAAAAAAAAGAAAGGCACATCATTGTTTATATATTTGCAATACTAACAGCTATTTGCATTATGATTATGACCAAAATCGTTGAATTGGGAATGCAAGACCTTGCAATTGAAGTAAAACTATCAGTGCAAATCTCTATTGAATGAGGCAAGTAACGAGAGGTGGTTCATCGCAACGCAGAGTAAATTATTAAACCCCGAGTTTGCCAAGCTACCTTTCTTGCATGCCATCAGTGCAAACATTGAATTAAAGACAAGTTTACATGATAATGTTTCCTACATTGAATTTATCTGCATTTAATTGCCAAGCATTCACTGTAAGTTTCAGCAAACAGATGCTATTTTATGTGTCAGAAAGACATCCATTGAATAAAAGAGAGAGGTATTCCGTGCAATACCATGCACTAGACAAGAAATGACCACCTTATGTGCTGCTCATTAGTGAACAGTCTCTACTCTCAACTCTAACCACATTGGTGCAGTAAATCACTCATGTTTTTATTTTTGAAATTAATGAGAGAAAACAACCCAGAATTTGTCTGTAACTCTTCAATAAAAGGGACAAGCTTTCACTGAGATTTCTTTCATTTCAATTCACTCAACTATGGCAAGAGCCAAAAATTCCTAATTTACTTCACAGAAAAGATGGACTATAAAGAAAATCACCAAATAGCTACAACTAACAAAACACTCTCCCAGCAAAAAAAAACTAGGAGAGCTATTTTAATATGTAAAGAAGAGCAGTTTCTGTAATCAATTCCCTCATTGTTCAATTGCAATTGAAAAGAAGTCAAAAGCCTTGAAAAATTTGAAGATAGATTAATTAACCCATATACCAAAGCTTTCATTCAACCAATATATAAAGACTTTTGCATCATTGATCGTTACCTTCACCAACGAACTGGCCGTTACCAACAAGACGAACCCTTCAATCGGCTTCACTATTATGTCGTAGTCGTCCGGATCCAACATCTAGCCCAATAAACCAAGATCCGACACTGACATCATCATGGACATAGGTACGGAGAATATCTCTGCAGAACAACTCACAGAATTCAAGTTAGTGCTCTGCATAGTGATAAATGAAGGAACCAGTTTATCGAAAAGAATTCAGACCAAAAATAGTTTAGCGGATAGAAGACACAACTATTTATTCAAACAAATTTGGCCAGACCTTGAGAAATGTCATACATCTCACATGAAGCATGGCGAAAATATCTGTTGGATGCAGAAACATAATTTCAGTATACCATCTTTGATGTCAGCTGCATATAGACTTTTATGCGTATGCAAAACCCCATATACAACACTATCGCTTAAATCCCACATAATCAAGCTTGCTGAAATTGCAGTTCTTCAGAAAAATCTAACCATCTTTAATCTTAATCATGAATATACTTAGCAACTACATATCCATGCACATATGCATATACACCATCAACAACATGTACACTGTCACTAAAACCCCGTATCAAACTCACATTATAGATGAACAGTGATATGTTGGTCTTCTGCTCGTTCAAGTTGATCGTCAGGCTCTACTGCCCAAAATATTTTTAGAGACATAATCAACATTCTAAACATGCTTGCTGCCTACTTGTTCCACCCAACAAGTTTCACAGTACCCTATCCTTAAAGACAACAGTCCCACTTCGGATTAGAGGACCCTTATCATAATCTCCAACAAGATGAGCAATGTGCTATATATCCAGTGGTTCAGACATGGAACCCTTAATGTAAAAAGTACCTCAATCTGTTATGATTCCCGCAATGGATTTTTGCTCTCCAGGTTTCACGACCACCAAGGCTCCAACATTGTGCTGGGTCATCTGCAAAGGAAACGATCAATTCAGTATGACCAATGACATAAATACACCATGCCACAGCTCATCAAATCATTGCAATAGTTTGAATTTTCACAAAGACCACACATAAGGTTAATTACAGAAGATTAACAAATTAGTACTACCAAACTACAAGTTTTAACAATACTATGAAATTTCCACCCTACCAAGACCCCAATTCAACAAGCCCAAAGACTCAATTTTTGATTCGGTAGTTTAGTCAAATATGTGGGAAGTGGGAACACAGGAATGACCACACCTGATCCGCAATTTCTTTCCAATTTCCATTCATACAGCAAGCATGATGAGATGAGAGTGTGATTATAATTATTTTTGGTTAAGCCTATACTTCTATTATAGACTCTACCACACCAAATTCTACTCAATCTCAAGCTCTCATCTCTCTCAGACCCGAGTCTCCAGACTCTCTCTCTCTTTCTCAGACGTCTCTTATCTCTCTCTTTCTCATTTTGATAAACCCAGAAAATGTATTTCTCAATTCAACCATCATTCCCTAATCACCTTCACCAATCCATCAACTATTTCTTTATGGTTTAACGAGGACTTTCATCACCATTAATTCACAAACCCAACCATAATCTTCCTCAATCTTTAGTCTTCCACTCTTCCGTCGGTTCTGCAACCGTCAAAGCAGAGAAGAAAAAGAAGAGAGACGGCGCAGATCTCGACCAAATGCATCTGGGTTCGATCATTTTTTTTCTTTTTTCTTTTTACAGCTTCAAATACCGAAACCGATCCCGTCCCATACCGAAACCGACCGGTTCGGGCCCAATCGGTTTCAACTCTGAAAAATGAAAATTGCCTATCCCGACCCGTCCCGTACCGAAAAGAAAATTCTGGATCGGACTCGGTTTCAGCTCAATCCCGGACCGTCCCGGCCCGTGCCCAGCCCTAGTTTTTCTCATAAAACACACAAAAAAGATAGACAAAGATAGTGAAGCAATTTACCCAGAAACCAAGGCCACCTCAGAGGAGGGTCAGGAGCTTCTTAGGTCAAGTACCTAAACCGCTCCGGCATAGTACTCTCCCATCTACTCTGCTCCTTAGCTTTATTAACGCCATCCTCTTTTGCATTCACAAAACCCTTAACTTCCTTTCAACGATCCTTAACTTCCTTTCAAACAAAAACCCAATTGCTTTCCCGGAAAACCCACGAATTGGTTTGTGTTCAAAGAATGGATTTTGGTCAAAGAGCGGAAAAGGAATGGTTTGGTTTTGAAGTCGAGTGGTGAGAGGAGAGAAAGAACAGAAGTGATTTTGGGTCTGAGAAAAGTGGGGGTTTGAACAAAGAGCGGGAAAGGATGGGATAATGTTGTGGTTGCTGATGCGCCACCGAGGAGGCTGTAAAACGTGTTTTACCCTAACGGCACCGTTAACTGCGAAATGACCTTCAGCCCCACTTTCACTTATTCAGTGGCTCTCCTCGCGCCACGTCGCCCCTCACAATGGCTGTCAGTTACATCAAGTCCTATTACAAAAAATATTCCTAATAGTGGATTAGCCCCCAACTTGTTTGGCCAGCCACCAACTTGTCCGCCATCATTGTCGGGCCGCCATTGTTGGCCTCCAGCACTACTCACGTCAACACTCCCTAGTCCAACAGAATCCTGCAGCTCCTATTAAAATAAATACATTTGTCAAGCTTCATAAACTAAACTTTTAGGGAAAATTTCACGAACAGTACACCAAGTAAAGACCACTAATAATTCTTATACATAAAGTTCCAAACCAAACATTTCGGTACATGAAATCTGAAACTCGACCCACTATCAGTGCACGACGTCAATTTTTGACACCAAAATGTCCATTATGCCCTCAGTTTTTTTTTTTCTTTTTTAATAATTTTTTTTCTTTCGTTTTTATCTCTTTCTTCTTCCTTCTTCCGGCTCCACAAAACCCACCTCTGTTTTCATGTGAGAAGAAGCCGGAAGAAGGAAGAAGAAAGAGATAAAAACGAAGGAAAAAAAAAAGAACAGAAAAAAAAATTATTAAAAAAAAAAGAACTGAGGGCATAATGGACATTTTGGTGTCAAAAATTAACATCGTGTACTGATAGTGGGTCGAGTTTCAGATTTCGTGTACCGAAATGTTTGGTTTGGAACTTTATGTATAAGAATTATTAGTGGTCTTTACTTGGTGTACTGTTTGCGAAATTTACCCAAACTTTTAACATGAATTATTTTAACTAAAATATATATGCACCAATATATTTCCAATTCTAGGCAATGTAATTCGATCAAAGAACAAGACTATGTTCGGGTGTAGCTTAACAGAACAAAGTCCTTTGGATCTGGATCATATATTTACCTTCAAGTATCCTTCAACCATTGAGGTGGCAGGATTTGAACGGGCCATTTGCACAAACACCAAATACCAGGCTCTCGGCCTGCTTAAAAGCTTATTGTTAAACCACTGTTAAGATACAGATTGCAGAAAAAGTTTCCAAACCGCAATTACTAGTCAAACCACTGTCAGCATCCACACAAAAGCTTCAGCCTAAGACAGGAAAACCCATGCCATGGAAATTAGACATCAACCTAGTAAAATTAGATTCTTTGACACCTAGAAGCTGCGTAAATGAAGCCATTAAAGTATACATAGGAGTACTTAATATGCTGATAAAATTACCTAGTTTAGGTGAGAGGCACTTCAATCAATCAATGAAATGGATACAAAATTCATGTATGGCGTACAACAGCCTGGTAGTCCATCCTGCATAGAATGTGTTCATCAAATCACCTTCATTTCTCCACCAGGAGTTAAATCTTATGACAACAAATTACTAACAAATGTCTGTAAGCACTGTATTGCAGTAAGAGCAACTCCAACAGCTTCCCCATATTTTAATTTTTCTCTATTTTAGGGAAAACTGAGCCTCTTTTGCTCCAACAGATTCCCTATAACTATCTCTATTTTAGGGATAGTGAGGAAAGAGAAAACCAAATTCCCTAAATTTACAACAATCTCTAAAATTTTAGGGAAGAATTGTGGAGATTTTAGAGATTGCTGTAAAATAGGGAATCTGTTGGAGTTGGAGAAGAAAAAGAGGCTAAAGCTTTGACTTTTGTTTCTCTATAATACAGAAGTTATAGTAAAGCTGTTGGGGTTGCTCTAAGTTGACAAAAATAGTTAAACAATGGTATTGTTATTGTAAATATATCTCAATCATATGAATACAAAAATGTAAATACATCCTTTTAGAGGGTAGAAACTAGATAAAAATAGTAGGAAATAGACATGAATATAAAGAAGAAAACTTTGAGATTTGATAATGGAGAGAAAAGGCAGAGGAGATCAGGAAGTAACAGTTAAAGGAACAAATTGAGGTATCTAGTTAGCTTACGTAGTTACGTACCTACATAGCGAGTGTCATCAGCTTGACTACTCCTATGACTATCTTAGTCCTAGAAGCTTCAATGCTGTCCTTAAGTGTAACTTCATTTCCGATTGCAGGTATGATACAAGGAAGGAAAATTTTGTAAGAAAAAGGTTACCAAAGCCTAAAAATAAGCAGAACAACATCAGATACAACAATTACAAACAACTCACCACTCCAACAGAATCATGCAGCTCCAACACATTCATGGGGACAAAAAATTCTTCAAGGAGATGCTAAGCCTGTAGAATCGTGCAGCTCCAACTTACTAAACCACCGTTACCTTGAACTGATGTTGCATCTTCAAATCCCTTCTCCTAGTAAAATACACTTACCAAGCTTCAACATCAAACTTCAAATGGAATCTGTAAGTTGAATTAATATATAGGCATTGAAAACCACAAACTAAGAAGATACAATGACTAAGTTCTTGTACAATTAGCATTGCAGCTCACAATGTACAAGTTTTGGAAATATGAATCTTCATCATTAGCCATGGCAGGGATAGCTTCTCAAGTTCCAATCAGTTTCAGTTCCAAAAGAGACTTCAGTATATATGACAAGAAATTCCATGTAATGGAAACTAGATGTCAAACCTTGTAAAATTTTTAGAATTGGACAACAGGAAAGGGCAATTGCAAGCACTTGTACAATAGATAATATAGGATTGTTCAAATAAAAAGAAAAATAAACTTCTTATATAGGACTACTTAGGATTTTAATATTAGATTACCTAGCTTAGGTAAGAGTTACTTTAATCAGTTGAAATGCTCCTGCATACAATGTGTTCATCAAAATGTCGAGGAAGAGTTGGTGATTTTTTAGTTATTCAGTAAGCGACGCATTTCAGTAAAACAGAACACTATATATATCATCGTAGTCTTATGATGTACAAAGTATATATGTGAAACCCAAGTATGTTATCCCGAATGTTTATAAATCCTTGTATCCATGAGTAGTAAAATAATGTAAATGACCATTAAGAAAGACATGAATATAACATACAAAAGCTTTAAGATTTGATCTGATGAAGAGAGAAAGCAGGATAAGGATCAGTAACCATAACACCCTAGGTCTCCAGCAATCAGTGGCAGCTTCAAACACATGTTAACATAGAACTTAAAGCAGCAGGACCAATGGGTATATTTGCAATATTAGGGACACAGTTCTAAGAAAAGGGGCCAGACTATATGCAGGTGTAGCTTAACACAATGGTTCTAGACTATTATGGTATTACGGTATTACCTTTGACGATGGTGAGGTGGAACGGTTTGAGATCCACTCAATCTTTCGGTTTGAGTACAGCTACTGAAACACCATTTCTCCGAGCTCCATGTCTATTGTTAGGATACAGATTGTGCATAAAGCTTGCAAATCCCATGTACCTATTATATTCCATTCAGCATCCCCGTCCATTCCACAAAAACCCTCAGCCTAAGACAAGAAAACCCATGCCATGAAAATTAATTATCAAACGTAGTAAAATAATAAGATCATTGACAACTAGAAAGTGCTTAAATTCGAAGTATGCATGATATTGGAATATTTAACTAGTCATAAACTGAAAGTATGATTTGGGGACTATGGTTTTAAACTGAAACTAAGACATAAACTGACACTAAGATCCATCAATCAAAATCAAGTACGCAGCAGCATTAAAATTCTTAACAAGTCTTTCCAGCAGAGCTGTTATTCTTTTCAAGTAAAGATTACGACAAAGGCATGGAGAAGGAGTGGCCTAAACACAAGATCACAAAACATAATTAGGCTATTTTTTTTCTTTTTTCTTTGAAAGACACCAGATCTTATGAATACTCACAAATTACCAGATGATTACAATAATATAATACCTTATCATGTACCTACAAAATAAGATACAATATTTTGTAAACTGGCAACCAGTGCACCAAATAAAGATGATTTTCTTTCTTTCATAGTTAACAGCCATATAGATAGACCTAGCTAGAGGAATAACAACCAATTGCTTTTGAGGTTTTACAAGGAAACAACTCCCTAGTCCAACAGAATCCTGCAGCTCCAACTAAAATATATTTGTCAAGCTTCATACACTAAACTTTTAACATGAATTGTTAACTAAAATATATATGCACCAATATATTTCCAATTTGAGGCAATGTAATTCGATCAAAGAACCAGACTATGTTCGGGTGTAGCTTAACAGAACAGAGTACTTTGGATCTGGACCATATATTTACCTTCAAGTATCCTTCAACCATTGAGGTGGCAGGATTTGAACGGGCCATTTCACAAACACCAAATACCAGGCTCCCGGCCTGTTTAAAAGCTTATTGTTAAACCACTGTTAAGATACAGATTGCAGAAAAAGTTTCCAAACCCCAATTACTAGTCAAACCACGGACTATAAGCATTGGATTGTAGTGAGAAGACATAACGACTAATTAACAGTATTTTTATTGAAGATAATGTAAAGTAATATGAATACCTAGCCTGAATGTAAATATATCCTTTTACTGAGCAGAAAGAGACAACAATGGTAGGAAAGAGACATGATTCGGGGACTACGGTTTTAAACTGAAACTAAGACATAAACAGAAACTAATTAAGAGACATTAATCAAAATCAAGTACACATCGGCATTAAAATTCTTAACAAGTCTTTCCAGAAGTGCTGTTATTCTTTTCAAGTACAGATTACGACAACGACATGGAGAAGGAGTGGCCTAAAAACAAAATTACAAAACATAATTAGGCTTTGTTTTTTTCTTTTTGAAAGACACCAGATCTTATGAATAATCACTAATTACCAGAGGATTACAATAAATATGATATCTTATGAATACCTACAAAATAAGATACAAAATTTTGTAAACTGGCAACCAGTGCACCAAATAAAGATGATTTCCTTTCTTTCATAGTTAATAGGCATACAGATAGGCCTAGCTAGAGGAATGAGAAGCAACCACTACAAGTAGTCTAGTGGTTCTTGCCTAGTTGAGTATGCTCCCCAACCTAGGTTCGAACCCCGAAGCTGTCACAGTGGTCAGACACTATGCTGCAATGCATAGTTGGAGCATTTCACATGCGCCGAAGGGGTTTATCTTAGGTGAATAACAACCAATTGCTTTTGAGGTTTTGCAAGGAAACAAATCCCTAGTCCAACAGAATCCTGTAGCTCCTACTAAAATACATTTGTACGTCAAAGCTTCATACACTACACTTTTAACATGAATTGTAACTAAAATATATACGCCCAAATATATTTCCAATTCTAGGCAATATAATTTGATCAAAGCACTTCCTCAAAAAAAAAAAAAAAAAAAAAAATTGATCAAAGCACCAGACAATGTTCGGGTGTAGCTTAACAGAACAGAGTCCTTTGGATCTGGACCATATATTTACCTTCAAGTATCCTTCAACGATTGAGGTGGCAGGATTTGAACGGTCCATTTGCACAAACACCAATTACCAGGGTCCTGACCTGGGTTTATCTTAGGTGAATAACAACCAATTGCTTTTGAGGTTTTGCAAGGAAACAAATCCCTAGTCCAACAGAATCCTGTAGCTCCTACTAAAATACATTTGTACGTCAAAGCTTCATACACTACACTTTTAACATGAATTGTAACTAAAATATATACGCCCAAATATATTTCCAATTCTAGGCAATATAATTTGATCAAAGCACTTCCTCAAAAAAAAAAAAAAAAAAAAAAAATTGATCAAAGCACCAGACAATGTTCGGGTGTAGCTTAACAGAACAGAGTCCTTTGGATCTGGACCATATATTTACCTTCAAGTATCCTTCAACGATTGAGGTGGCAGGATTTGAACGGTCCATTTGCACAAACACCAATTACCAGGGTCCTGACCTGCTGCTTATTGTAAGATACAGATTGCAGAAAAAGCTTTCAAACCCCAATTACTAGTCAAATCCCTGTCAGCATCCATTCCACAAAAGCTTCAGCCTAAGACAGGAAAACCCATGCCATGGAAATTAGACATCAACCTAGTAAAATTAGATTCTTTGACAACTAGAAGCTGCGTAAATTAAGCATGTAAAGTATACTTGGGATTACATAATATGCTGATAAAGTTACCTAGTTTAGGTGAGAGACACTTGAATCAATCAATGAAATCGATACCAAAATTCCTGTATGGTGTACAACGGCCTGAAAATCCCTCCTGCATAGAATGTGTTCATCAAATCATATTCATCATCTCCACCAGGAGTTAAAATCTTATGACAGTTCAACAATTACCAACCAATGTCTGTAAGCACTGTATTGCAGTAGGTGGACATTAAACAATGGTATTCTTATTGTAAATATATCCCAATAATATGAATACACTAATGTAAATATATCCTTTTAGAGAGTAGAAACTAGAAAGATATAAGAATAGTAGGAAATAAACATGAATATAAAGAAGAAAAGCTTTGAGATTCGATCTAACGGAGAGAAAAAGCAGAGGAGATCAGGAATCAGTAACAGTTAAAGAAACAAAAGCAGAGGGTATCTAGTGAGCATAAGTACCTACATAGAGAGAGAGAGCTTCATCAGCTTGCCAACTCCAATGACTTGTCTTAATCCTAGCTAGAAGCTTCAATGTGGTCCTCAAGGGTAACTTAATTAGTGCGATAAGTAACTTCATTTCCGGTTGAAGGTATGATAGATAGAAGGAAGGAAACTTTTGTAAGAAAAAGGCTACCAAAGTCTAAAAGAAGCAGAACAATATCACAAGGAAGGAAACAACTCACCACACCAACAGAATCATGAAGCTCCAACACATTAACCATGGGGACAAAAAAAAATTCAAGGAGATGCTAAGCCTACAGAATCGTGCAGGCCCCAGTTGTTGCAACGTTGACGTTTGGGATGTGAGAAATGTTGTGCCACTCCTTCCCCACGCCAATTTTGTAGTCTCGTTCGAGAATTGGACAACCCTCGATCTCCAGAGTACGCAGTGTTGTTATCTTGTAGAGGAAATCTGGCAGTGCTTTGAGCTTTGGACACCACTCCCGAATTCGCAAGGAAGAAAGGCGAGGCATTATTGTAATTTCAGAAGAAGAAGAATCCTCCTTTGTTATTCCTTCCCACTCTTCCCACTTGGTCATACCGAAGAAAGAAAGTAGTTTCAATTTAGGGAATAGAATTCCTGAGACTTGTTCTTCTTCTATTCCCAGAAATTCAACTCCCACCTTTTTCACATTCGACATCCTCCTTATCTCCAGAATTTCAAGCGATGGCAATTTTCCAAGAGGAGGCAAAAGCTCACAATATTTCCATTCATAGAGAACAAGTTTTCTCAAACCGTGTAAAGACTTGATCCAATAGAGAGACTCGGTGGTGCCATGGCAATGGCTAATGGATAAAGATTCCAAATTTTGATGTGGTTGCAATGCTTTAACTATTTCTGAATCACCTTTTCTCTGCTCTAAAGCTCCGTATTCACTCTTGAAAGCTACTACCAAATGAGAGAGGTGCTCCTTCTTCCTCAACTGTGCTTTCTCAATCTCACTCGCATCATGTTTCGCATTTTCCCCCAACCTTTCTATCTCAAGGCTCCCCTGAAGCTGGTCCATGATTCCGAGATCTCCTAATTTCAATGCTTCATTATCACCATGACGTTGTACATTAAAATAGTCTAGTGCTTGCAGACATTTCAAACTCCCAATCCCTTTGGGTAAGTACCTCAACTCATCACAACCCCCAACATATAGATGTTTTAAGTTGATCAACTTTCCCATTGCCTTGGGTAGTTTCTCAAGACTCCGGCACTCTATAAGAACCAGAGTCTGTAGATTGTATAAATCACACACCGCATCCGGTAATTCTGTTAAAAAACAATTCTGAGATAAATCCATATATCTCAAATGAATCAATGCACCCACTTCTTTTGGAAGTTCAATGAGGAAATAATTACCACTCAAATTCAATGTCCTAAGGTTTTTCATTTGCAAAATTGAACCGGGACTTATGGTTGTACAGCTTGAATCAAGGAGTGTGAGGCTACGCACATTTACGCATGTGTCACATGAAGTAGGAAATGAAAGTGGACCAAAGGGTTCATTGGGTACATTTGTTAAGGTCAAATGACGAACCTTATTACTCGGTAGCTCCACTATTTGAGCATCACTCTCACCTGCTTCTATAATAATGCATTCTTTTTTGGTAAGAAACTGCACAAAGTCATGCACAATATCATGCATTTTGCATCCAACAATATTTCCCATCTCATCTATGTCAAAATTTTGAAAGAAAGACCGCATTGCTAGACTCTCAAAATAATTTTGACCTTTTCTTCTCTTTTCTTTATTTTCCTTTAAATTAAGATAATCTTGAGACATCCAAAGCTCAATCAAATTATCTTTTTTGAGATTATAATCTTTGGGAAATATAGCACAATACAAAAGACACCTTTTGACTGCTGGAGACAAATCATAATAACTTAGAAATAGTGGTCGGAAAACTTGTTCCTCAACTTTCTCTAATTCCCATATTTTACTATTCAGAACATCTCGCCATTCCTGTGTTGTTTTCTTATACCGCACTTGACTGCCTAAAGTTTTTACAACAAGAGGCAAACCTTTACACTTTTTCACAATTTCCTCACCAATAGCTCCAAACCCATTAGACTCATCTTCTTTCCTATCCAAAAATGCGATGTTGTTGAACAATGCTAGACAATCCCTATCGCTCAACTTGTCTAAATGAATCATGCTACTGGTTGCTCCCATCATTTCAACAACCCCTTGTTTTCGAGTTGTCACTAGTATTCTACTACCTTCAGCACAATTTTGCATTATTACTGGCAGTTTCAAAATTTCCCACTTTTCTTGGTCTTCCGTCCACACATCATCTAAGACAAGAAGAAACTTCTTATCCATAACGTGTGACCTTATACATGGTAATAGAGTTTCCAACTCATTTGAACTCTTTTGGGTTTCATTTTTATCTAGACTCTCAATGATCGCTTTGGCAATCTTAATCTCATCAAAAGCGATCGAGACACAAACCCATACTTTCTTATGAAAATGAGCTGTAACATTTTCATCATTATAGGCTAATTGGGCAAGAGTTGTTTTCCCCATCCCTCCCATCCCTACAATAGGGATGACAAGGAATCGCCCCCCTTCCGGGCTACTCTCTCTCAACAACTTGCTCAACAACATCTCTTTTTCTTCTTCTCGGCCAAATATTGTAGATACATTGACCAAAGATGAAGTCTTCTGTCGTTGAATAAGCTGCTGATCATCAGGGCCACCTCTTGTGGACTGATGAAAGCCATAGATTTCTCTTTCAGCAGCAATCAACGTTAACTTCTCATTCAGTTTCTTTATCCTTCTAGCTATTTTATGACGATGAATGACCTTATTAGCTTGGCCAATACAAAAGCAAACAGAGGGCATGGAGAAACATACCTTCTTTTTTGTAACAAGAGCAATTTTTTCTTCCTTCTCTTGCTTCTCCTCCACTTGTTGTCTGAGAACTTCAGTGTTCCACTCATCTAGCACGTTGTCCATCTCGTACGACACATCTTTCAGCTTCTCCAACCAGTCTTCCACCCTAGCGTCTGTCACTTGTTTCTTCTCTGCATCCTCAAGCACAGCCTGGATAGCTTTGAGCTTGCTGCTGAAACTTTTAACGTCTTCCTCAGCATTTGAAACCAGTTTCACCACTTGATTTGTGTGTTGATATACTACTGAAGCCAATTGCTCCAGAAGCACGGAGATGAGTGCATCAGCCATTTTTGGTGTCAAGACTTTGTTATAATTCAAAGAGAAATAGAACACAGATGAATATGAGCTAAGATAAAATGGATGATAGCGTTATGACCTCTCTTCTACTCGTTTATATATAGTGCAGAAATTTCATGGATTACTCCGATTAATTTCATTTGGCTCTAAATTCTGGTTTGGATAAAGATTGGAAATAAATGAAGTAATGAATATATGCTCCATCATCTCAATTGATAAGGTATAATTTCCAAAGAGATAGAAGGAGATACCTGCCTCGATTATTACTTCAACAACTTCAGCTGAGAGAGCATTCCTCTTTAATTATACTTGAACCACAAGAGTTGAAAAGAAGCACTCTTGGATAGAAAAAGAATAATTATGCGAGAGAGAGACGGAAAGTATATATTGTTCTTTTCTTCACTCTTTCCAACTGCTTCATCACTCTTCATCAACATTGAACAACCATGTAAAACTTCTGCAACTATCCTCCTAGTCCTATTAACCCATATATATTTTTGAAAAACAAGCATATTGTTTAAGTTCGATTGGAATGAATTGAATTAAAACAACTTAACTTTGACAACAATGGTAAATTAACTAAATATATGAAATATTAGCTAGGTAGAATATTGCAACTGAAATAACTAACTAAATACAATGTGAAATTTTTCTGCATGTCTTTATGCAATGCTTCATCTGAGGACGATGTTGTTGACATCTTTTTGTTCTGTACATGGATTTTTGAATTTGTCATGTTAGATTTGCATGCCAACTTCTTCTTACTTTACAATCTTTAGGTAAAAACTTGCTCAATAGTACTGGCCAGCTATCATAGATGTGACAACTTTCTTGCTGATCCTGAAAGCTGATTACTGAAAGACACCCTCAATTTTAAATTGCAGAATTGTATCATAAAATTTAAACTAAGAGTTTGTGTTCACATTCTCCTTGAAAACATGGAACTTGATTTGAGGAAGCCTTTGTTTTTTATTTCTACTGATATATTCTTAAAATTTCAGCTAGTATTGCTTCTTTTATGCCAAAATTGCAGATCTACAGACTTTTGCTTTGGTTTGGGTAGGAAAGAAAGAGAGACGAGAATGAAAGAGCAAGCAGAGAGAGAAATAATAAAAAATTAAATGACAGAAGACTCAAACACTGTCAAATTTGACAGATTGAAACAAAACTGTCATCCACGTGGCAAATGACATTTGGGTTGGACCTGTTTTTGATATGTCATTTATATATAGCTGTTGGGCCTCCACGTGGAAAATAACCACTCCATTGGAGATGGTCTTACTTGTTTAATTGTCCACATGGTCGATCATTGATGAAAATAGTATTAAAGAAAACAGTTAAGAACACAGGCATTGTTTTACGTCTCTGGGCTCAAATCTCAAACTGAACTCTTGTGTGTCACAGATCATGGTCAAGAGGCAGATGACAGATTTCCCACCAAATTTTGTTCATTCCCTCGATGGTTCTCATATATATATATATATATATATATATATATATGTGATGACTGCAGTTGCCACTTCGTTCTTCTTGTACTACTATTCAACGATCTGTATCTTAGAATGGTTCCTGAGTACATGCTGTAATTATACTATATATGAAATATGAGTTTACTATTCACAACTGTTCATGTAACAGTAAAATGACGCTTTACCCCTGGTCTTCTACCACAATTTCGCATCTGCCATATATATATGAAAAGACGTTTTTACCCTTTAATTGTTTCTTAATTACAAGTTGCCATCTTTTGATAGTTTTGTTATTCAGTGTCTGGGCTTCGAATTGATATGGAATTTATTTGATATGCACACAGCCATGATCTCCCGTCCATAACCTCCCTTTATTTGATCCTTCTAATTTCTTTACAAGAATAAAACCCGTGGCAATGCACGGGCCAATTTTCTAGTTTTAATAAATTACAGCTATTCAATGATCTATATCTTAGAATCTTGTGAAGTATGGAAAGCCTTGCAGCTGATTGAGGAATAAGTAGATATAGACTAGGAGATTCATGTAAGAGGTTGCTTCGCCAGAGGGGTTACAACTTTCACTGCAACTTTTATGTTTATAATGCATCTTCTTCCCCTGTAAATTTGAGTGACTAAAGCTGCAATTATTCGATAAACTATTCGTTTACAGTTATCAACATACAAGTTTAGCATATCCGTGAGCAAAGCTACGGAAGTTCTCAGTCACGCCCACTGACCCTATTTGCTGACAGAAAACTCATCGGCAAAAGACTCTTATTTTTAACTCGCAAATAAAATAAACTCATTGGATAGTGCTTTTTGGTGGTTTTAAAAGAAGCACTTCCCAGTATTACAGAGAACACTTGAAATTTTTACGAAGACCTCAATGTACTTCTAACAGAACCACTTTCCATAAAAAAAAGTCGTGAGCAATCCCAGAGAAATTTTCACAACGAAAGTTGGCAAAAAGTTGGAACCAATTATATATACACCTACAGGATCATGTTTACATTGAGTTTACAAAAATAATTCAGAGCCTCTCTCTGTCTTCATCTTTCTACACGAAGTTTTACATCCTAGCCAAAAACAAAAACAATAAAGAATAACATCGGTGCCTAACAAGAAGGTTTCGTTGTGCTGCCCACCATATATCGAACTATACCTCCATATTATCATTTGATAATCGAGTCTAACAATTTAAACCTGGGTAGTAAAAATAAAACTCATTTGATATGAAGCAGCCTAACAGCACTTCCAGCTTGATCAATTACATTATAGGCCCAGGAAAAATTGCATTTAGATTTAGTAGCCATATCGATCGTTCAAGGATGTTCGCTTATCACCAGATTGTCCTGCATGAGCCATAAAGATATGTACCAGTTATTAAAAGAGATCTCTCATTTATTAAAAGAGATCTCTCATCTAAGAGAGGAAGAAAAAGGAAAAAAAAAAAAAAACAAAGTAATAACCCAGAACATGGAATCAAATTAGCCTTACCTTCAGGAGGCACCCATGTTTCAGTAGAATCACTATCAAGAAATGAAGGTCTCTCGGGACCAAGTACTCTTTCTTTGGGCTTTTTACCCTTGCTCGGTTGTTTCCCTTGTGACGTATCTTGGCTTTCAGAGGACTCATCAAGTCATCATCATCTGATGCATAATAGCCTCTGTTATGCTTTAACAACAGTGCTACAGCATCCTCTGCCACGAGTCCAGCTCCTGTGGAGGAAGATGTCGAAAGTTGATGAGAATCATCACTAGCTTCAGATTCATGAACTTGTTTTCGTTTCCTTATAATCAAACCAGGCGCAGCATTTTCAATCCCAGATTCCATGTTAACTTCATTCTCCAAAATCTTCTTTCTGTCTTTATAGTCCACAAATACTTCAGACTCGTGCTCATTCGTAGATGCTGCCTCTTGATGACCCTCCACGATCTTCTTGTCTGCTATAGCTCCAAGCCACTGGGGCTTTGCTACAGTATACACAACACTTTTTCCTTCAGTTGCATCAGTGAGAACCTCACCTGAGTCCAGCTTCTTGCTAGATGCAACAGTCACATCTGTACTCTCCTCTTTCTTTATGGAGCCACTTTCTGGATTTTCAGGCGGACAGGTTTCCTTTGGTTTAAGTGGATGTTGCTTCTTGATGGCAGCAGCAGAAGTTTCAGGATTTTCAGGAAGTACCTTTGAATCCCTTTTCTTGGTTGCTTCACCTGTTGGATCAGCAATCTTCAAAAGGACTACCCTGTCATATTCGGACTGGAGATCTGAGAGTTCCTTTTGCAATTGCTCAGTTTTATCAAGCACTAACAAGAAGAAAAATCAGCACAGCAAGTGTTAGCAGAAAGCACCAAAGCAATTATCAATTCAGATGTAATAAAGATCAAGGTTCATGAGAGCAGAATTCCACACCAAGCTTAGATGAAAGCCCAGACATGTATGCATCCAGTGCGTCTCCAGCATTGGTGTCTTCTGTAGTTTCTGATGCCAGTCTGCTTTTCTCAATTGAAAGCAGCTCTTTCTTGTTCTCCATTTCTTTTGTGATTGTATCTCTCTTATCCAGATGAGTACCAGCGGTTTCAATTGATGGGTTTTCACTAGCCTTCTTGCTAGAAGGCTTCTTTGTCCGATCATAAAATTCATCATCATCACTGAACAACGAATCATTAACAATTAACGTCAATAGGAAGTTATCAATTCTTTTTTAACAAACCATATAGCATTGACAAATTATGTATGGCATTTACATAGCTGAATTAAGAGTTAACCATGATGATTAGGAATTTAATACTACAGTTCAGAGTCTAATATGAATAGCTGATCAATTGTAGAATTTATATAGTCCAATCTTGCAAAAGTGAGTACTTGAGTGTCTCTTCCGAACCTAAAAGTGCAATACTTTTACACAGGTAATTTTCATTAATTAAGTACCTCAAAAGTTCTTCTTCTTCTTCAATTGCTCCTTTCTTCTTACTATGATGCTTCCCAACACGTGCACCTAAACTTTCCCGAATACTCTCATTCAGTGTCTCTTCCAAATTTTCAAGCTCTTCCAGAATATGTAAGAAAATTAAAAATAACGTGTTAACCAGAAGGGTCACTACCATCCTGCCTCCATATATTGGGAGTTAAGATGCAACAGATCTTCCCCATTTCTCAACTGCCAGTAAAGGTTGGCAAATAGGTTCTGGGGAAATTTTTTACCTGTTCTGTTCTTTGTTCATTTCGAGCGATCTGAGTTTGTTGCCCTTGAGTCAATCCAACTTGAGAGATGTCTTTAGCACGAATAGCATCTATCTCTTTCTTCATATGAGCAATCTATAAGCGAAACAGTGAAGACATGAGAACAATTATAATAATAAGTAAAAAACTCATCAGTGTCTGCATAAACTAGTTTTTATCATCAACATTGGAGTTCTTTAAATCTTTGTTTTCCTCATTTAAAACAATAAAAATAAAAAACACAAAAGAACTGGATGCAAGTAGAAGAAGACAAGGTGAATGTAACCAAGTGAGGCTGGGAAACATTAACCACAATATCATGAGAACAAGTAAAGAAGGGAGATAATTTCCAAAATACGAGAAGACTGAAGTGTAATATCAGGATACTGGATTTAATTATGATGCATTGTTGTTAGGTTCGCGTACTTTTTCCTTTGTTGATGCTGGTATGGTCAACCTAATAATGGATGGTAGCAACTAATTAATTAGAATCATTAAGGACCATTTTCAAACATTTAAGAGGTCCCTGTTGGATCATTATATTGCAAGTGCATCAACTGTTGTATTCCTTCATTACACAAAGATATACTCTTTTGCTAGAATTATAAAAGGTACACAACACCAGTGCGTGACTTTTCTAAAAATCAATTCAGGAACTGCTTTCTCAAATACCAAGCAATGGTACACTACACTACACTGGTGCGTGACTTTTTTAAAAATCAATTCAGGAATTGCTTTTCTCAAATACTAAGAAATATAAACATGTTAATATAAATATATGAACTATACCTAAAGAGTTTATCCAATTAGCAAAAAAGGATCCAACGTACAAGAAAGATAATAAAAAACCAGAATTACCTTTTCCATTCTTTTAGTTATTTTATCACGGGTTTTTATCTGCTTTTCCGTAAGCTGTCCTTTGTATGTTTGCCAAGTTACTTCCTCACCATCATCCTTAATCCAAAACCACATCTCAGTAGAATAATCTTCTTTCAATTCAACAAAAGAAAAGAAAGAAAAAGGCCGTACTTAAAGAAAAATATAGCAGAATATAAAAGGCAGTTTGAGAAGAATTCTATTGAGCAATGCTAAATTGACACGTACCTCGGCTTCTTCTATAATGGCATCCTCTCCCATACCCCAAGAGATGCCATCAGCAAGAGAAGCTTCAAGTCTTGCTCGTTGAAGTGATGCCTGCAGATCTAAAATATCTTCACGCATCTTGTACTCTCTTAAAACTTTCAAGTCTTTTTCCTACATAGATATAACCAAACGATAAGCAGTCATCCTTTGACACATCGGTACAGAAAGCAAGTGAGGCCGGCTAAGATTCCATTTGAAGAAATGGAGTGCCGTCATTGATAACCATAATTCAGCTCATTTCTTTAATGTCACTTTCATTACATATTTTAAAATCAAGAACTTAATGTATATGTACATATATTTATGCGTCTATGCTATGCTTTGAACCTTCATGTAGATACTATTATCGTGATGGGTGATTCGAAGACTTTGATAAGTGCAAAATCCAGAATTTACCTCACTAACATATTGTTGAAGGAGTAACCGTAGTGCCATCACTTAGATAAGAAAGCAGTGGAGGTTCTTGGGAAACTCATCTCATAAATGCAAATATGTCCCGTCCTTCAATATTTGAAGTGCTTAGGTTATTTTTATTGAAAAAATATTTGCCTCTCATTATTCTTCACAAATTCAATATAAAAATCAAATGAACAGATGCCTTCTTATTTGAATTTCACTAAGAACACACACAAAGTCGAACAATAAGTAGTAAATTGAAATCTTACTGGTGGCATCAACTCAGACGGTCCTTGGAAAATTTATAGACGAGATGAACTGCACAAGAAAATGCAAGAATAATCAGAAGGGTAATAATCTTATGATGTGCTTTTGACTAAAAAGTCATTAAGAGAAAAACTTCATGAACGTCTGACAATTATCGTTATCTTCCAATTATCATTATCTTCAATCTTCCTGAACTGCTTCTATTTTGGTTGTCACTATCCCAAATACTCATAGTATTCTAGTTGTCCTATCCAGTAAAGTGTCTTTCTCTCACATACATATAAACAATAAATAAATATGTATCCAAGTAACTAGCAGTTTAGGCCCATAAAATATATTTGGCATTTAAATATGAGCACTACGTCTTGTTAATCAAAAAGCGTAAAGGATAAAATAGCTATCTGAATCACAAGAGATCACATATATAAATTAGTCCTCGATGAGTTCCTTAACAGTTCCTATTGAAAATAGCAGTGCATATATCTCATTATATAATGTACTTCACAGGATGGTATTCTGAATTCAAGAGTCATACAACACATGGAAAAGTGAGGATCACTATAAGAAGTAAATAAGTTATAGGTAAAGCCAAGACAATGAAATAATGAGGTACTCACTGCCCAAAACGAATGACATCACCAACATGCAAGTCCACATACACCTTTTTACTGACCTGATAGGCATGATAAAAAGGTTAGTATAATAAAACTGGGGCATAAAACTATATACTCACCAATTTATTGTAACAGGAGTAGTCACAAGGTTTTTAGAAGCAGCATATAAGTGAAACTTACCCACAAACAGAGACATAGACAAACACAAATAAGAATGGAATTATGCAAAAGACACAGAGATAATTCAGTAAACGCTAAATCTTACTGATGAGAGTAACTGTTGACTTGTTAAGTACTCTTTCATGAGTCAGATAAAAGATCTTAAATATCCAAATAGATTCATTGGAAACAGTAACCACATAAAACCTAATTTTCTATGTGGAGCTGGTCATCAAGAACGGAACACCGTAAATTGAAACTTCTAGAGACCAGCAACTTCCAAGTATTTATCATTTACTACTACTAGAACATGAAGGTTGTCTACTGGATCTGAGCTAACACTGCAGAATACTTAACAACTTCAAATAAAGCATGATTGTCTTTTTTATATTCTGACAACAAAAGGGATTTTCCTTGAAAGGCAGAGGTCAATTCCTTTGTAGAGAGGGACTATACAAATACCATTCAAGATAAAATTGATCCCTGGTCCAGATAAATTTGAGACCATATCTACTATTGCATTAGAAAATGTATTGAAAGAAAGTTCATGAACTAAATTTCAAGTTTTAAGGTCTGGTTGCGAAAAGCAATTAGCTCGATAGACATACCTGGTTCTTGTTAACAGAAGTACCATGAGTACTGCCAAGGTCATAGATGTACGCATCTCCACTTCTCTTGAACTGAAGCACTGCCAAAAGAGTGAATAAGAAAATTAACAGGTATCTACTGTCGACTTAGCTCAAAGTCCTAGTACATTTATCTGAACCTTGAACATGTAAGCCCCTTTTTCATACCTGAAATTTATTCCAGTAGCAAAGAAATTCAACAATTTTCGGAGTATATAATGAAATGTAGTACTTAAAATTAGCTACAGAGGAGGAAGATGAGAAAGAAGAAGAAGCTTACACATTGAATTGGTCGACAATGGCGCCGTCCTTGAGGACCTCGAGCTGGAACTGGTGGCATGGAGCTCCGCTCCATTCAGGAATCGAATAAGGAACGGCAAAGCCTTGGGATTGGTGCTTGGATGTCTCCGGCGGCGCGGTTTCGGAGTCGGTGGTGGATGCAGAGGGTGGATTGGGGTTAGGGTTTTGGGGAGGAGGAGGAGGAGGAGGTGGACTAGGGTTTTTGGGAGGTGGAGGCCCCATCGGGGGCTTCATTTGGGTTGAAGAATGGGAGGTGGTCTCCATCGACACATTGTCTAGGGTTTCGGAGTCGGCGGGGTCTGCTGAGAGTGGAGGCGGAGGCGGAGGCGGCGGAGGACCCATGGCGGTCGTCATTGTATCGGAGAGAGCGTGAGAGAGTTGCAGAGTAGCTTATGGCGTTTTGGGTCCGAAAGAGACGCAGAGACTATTTATAGGTGTCCACCGCCAAATTTATTGGGCTGGAACTCTGGGCCGGACTAAGTATATGGCGTTTGTATTGGACTATTGGGCTGGCCGGTAATAGCCTTTGAAATATGAAAAGAAGAGAAAAATAAAAGGTAAAGGAAGGTAAACACCTAAACTCTATGATCCAAAAATAAAAGAGAAAAATTCAGCTACTGTCCCCAAACTATGCTGCCAATGCCAATTTGATACCCGAACTCTCAAAAGTATATGTGATACCCAAACACATATTTTGACACCAACGTGATACTTCCGTCCAAAATTTCTGACGGCGCCATTTCTTTGCTGACGTGGCAAGCATGTGAAGACCAAAAACAAAGAAAAAGACCAATTTGCCCTTTTCTTTTGTTAATTGTTTCTTTATCTTCCTTCTTCTTTATCTTCTTATTCTTCTTCTTCTCAGATGATCTGGGGACTTTCCCAAAAAACTTGGAATCATCATCATCAAGAGAGTCGATGATGCTTAAGCCTCCCCAGCTCCTCTTATGCCCATGAAGAGGTGGTCTTGGTGACCTAAAGGGGCTGCGTAGATTCGAAAACACCTTGAAATCTAGACGTCATCATGGCCACGGCGATCATCGAAATTGAGGGGGGTCTGGAAGGGCAGATCGAGAAGGCGAACGAGACAGGTCTGACGACGGGTGTGGGCTCGGATCTGATCGGCGACCGGCGAAGCAACTGGGGAGTCGAATGAAGTGTTGGTCACAATGGGCTAGGAGTTTTGTGGTGGTTCGGAGTCGGAGTTGGGGTGGGGGTGGGGGTGGTCGTCGTCAGAGTTGGGGTGGGGGTGGTTGTCGTCGGAGTCGGCGTCGGAGAGGCCGATGAATTCCCAGAGAGTCTTGATCAAAGTCTTCGAATTGCAAGAATTGGAGGACGACCCTCGCAACTGGGCCCGCCTCGGTCATCTCCTATCTTGTCTCCGCCGCCTCCTCCGAGCCTCCCGACGGCTGGTCCTCCCTCCACAAGCTCGCCGTCTTCTGCCCCAGCCTCCTCCAATCCGGCGTCCTCTTCGGGATTATGATTTCAGCATCGAACACGAGCTCAGCCTGATGACACTTACCGCCCCGAATCCCAATCGGAGCCCTCCTCCAGCCAAATTTACTAACCACCGCCCCCAATCCCAATCGGCCCGATGATGTTTGATGTTCTGCTTCTCTTCAATGTGAACACACCCAATCACAATCACAATCACAAACCCAATAACCACAACATCAACCATCCTCAATATCACACACCCAAAATTTACCACAATTTTTAACTAATCTTTAGCAGCAAAATGATGCATCTGGCGAGATCTATTGTGAGTTGGAGTGGGAGGAGGTAGTGTTGGGAAGAAGAAGAAGAATTGGAGTTGGGAGAGAGAGCTCTGATCATGGTTTCGTTCCTTTTTTTTTTTAATTAGCTAGTAGTGAAAGACTATTCTGCCTTTGATAAAAAAAAATTTTTGTCTCCACGTGCTTAGCACGTCAGCAAAGAAACTGTGCTGTCAGAAATTTTGGACGGAAGTATCACGTTGGTGTCAAAATATGTGTTTGGGTATCACATTGATACGTTTGAGAGTTCGGGTATCAAATTGGCCTTGGCAGCATAGTTTGGAGACGGTAGCCTAATTTTTCTCAAAATAAAACACACCTCTGTTGTAAATTCGTGAAAATGGTACCTATAGTACTTCGGTCAGTCTATTGGCTTATTTAGTAACTCAGTGATTATTATATTATAGTATAAAAGTTAATCATGATTTTTACTCAAGGATATAGCCAATAACACATTATTTTTTTGTGAAAATTGCATGTTCTTGTTTTCTAAAATAAAATTTTTTCACTGTCAAATGATGATTTCTAAACATTTCTTGAACGATAGAACACAAAAATTACAATTACACGATTTTTCAAAATTGGAACACAATAATATTATATTAAAAAAATTCGTTCAAGGTTTTTCGGTGTTCCGTCAATTGAAATAGGTTTTAAAATCATACACTATTAATGATGAGCTTATGGTAATGTGACCGATGGAGAGATAAATTCATTGGGGTATCAATTAGGCAATTACAAATTTATTGCTTGTAGTATAAGGATTAAGGACTTTTCAGGTGTTTTTGGTTTTGACCCAGTATAAAACGGTGTGTCGAAGTGCTCCCCAACCTAGGTTCGAACCCCGAAGCTGTCAAAGTGGCGAGGCACTGTGCTGCAATGCACAGTTGGAGCATTTCACATGCGCCGAAGGGGTTTATCTTGGAGAAGTCTTTGGATTCCCCTTGACAAAGTCAAAAAAAAAAAAAAAAAAAAAAAAACGGTGTGTCGAAGTTAGGAACGAGGAGACGCCGTCGTTTCGGGATGTTATTTGGCAGGTCAGGTTCAACAGGGCGGTCCCTCTCGTCTCAACAGACGAAGATATTTGCTTCCTGTCTCGTTGTAGAAGAAGAACAAGCATCTATTTTGTTCATAGAAATTTGAGGAAAGGTCTGTACTTCCTTTGCTTCATCTTCTTCAAATTGGGTCATGCTGTTAAAGGTTAGTTCTATCATCATCAGCACACTTTCCATGGTTGAACAGCAAGTACTAATTTCATAGCTTTGTGTGTATCTCTGTGTTCTGGGTTCATTAATGGGTGAGGTTCTGAAACCTTCACTTTCCCTTATGTTAATCTCAACTAGTTCTGGGTTTCGGTATCGCCATTCTAGCCAGCCTTTATATTATGATGTGCCTAAAACATGTTCAAGTACACATAACCTTAGCTTAGTTTCCATGTGGGTACCCAGTGTGATTAGAATGAAGGCAAAATCCATGTCTGTGCCAAACGTGGTGCTTGGTGTGCAATCTGGGTTGGTTTGTGAAAATGAAGAAGATTCTTTGGTTGAGCAGATATTGGCTCCATGGGGAGATATAGCAATTGATAAGGACCCAGTCCAGCCGGAGATTGAACCGGGTGTTGCCGTCCGGCCAGAGGTGACTTTAATTTGGAAGGATGAGTTGAATGTAGATAGGGTAAGTTTTTTAGAGGAGGTGGATGAAGAGACATTGTCAAAGCGGATTTTGGTGCTTAGTAGAACTAATAAAATTAGGAGGGCGTTGGAGCTGTTTACTTCATTGGAGTTATCAGGTCTTGTTCCTAGTTTACATGCGTGTAATTCACTGTTATCTTGTCTGTTGAGAAATGGGTTTTTTGATAATGCCTTGAGAGTGTTTGAGTTTATGAAGAGAAAGAAGTTAACTACGGGGCATAGTTATAGCCTGATACTTAAAGCAGTTTCAGATGCTTGTGGCTGCGACTCTGCCGTTGAAATGTTTAGGGCAATGGAAGGGGAGAGTGGAGTGAGGGATGGTTTTGATACTGTTGTCTATAACACTATGATATCGGTTTGTGGTAAAGTGAACAATTGGCGTGAAACTGAGAGATTGTGGAGAGATATCAAGGAGAATGGTCATACTGGAACACAAGTTACTTATTGCCTCTTAGTTAGCATTTTTGTTCGGTGTGGTGAGCATGAGCTAGCTCTTGATGCTTACAATGAGATGATTGAAAACAAGTTTCAACCAGGGAATGATACAATGCAAGCTATGATTGGTGCATGCTCGAAGGAAGGAAAGTGGGATCTTGCGCTAAACATCTTTCAGAATATGTTGGAAAGTGGGCTCAAGCCAAATACAATTGCTTTCAATGCATTGATAAATTCGCTTGGAAAGGCTGCGGAGGTTGAACTAGCATTTAGGGTATATAATATCATGAAATCTATGGGTCATTCACCAGATCCTTATACATGGAAGGCATTACTTGGTGCACTTTATAAGGCAAATCGACATGATGATGCTATTAAGCTCTTTGAGAGCATCAAGAGAAGTCGGGGCTCTCAATTGAACTCGCACTTGTACAACATGGCTTTGATGTCTTGCTCGAAGCTTGGGCTATGGGATAAATCTCTGCAGCTTTTGTGGCAATTAGAAGCTTCTGATTTGTCAGTTTCGACAGCATCGTATAACCTTGTAATCAGTGCTTGCGAGATGGCAAGGAAGCCTGAAGTGGCATTGCAAGTGTATGAGCACATGGTTCACCAGAAGTGCACCCCAGACACATTTACTCATCTGTCACTAATAAGGAGTTGCATTTGGGGTTCTTTCTGGGAGGAAGTGGAGGAAATCCTGAATGTAAGTTCTATTTTTTGAGAGTATTATCACTTTTGTCACTTTCGCATTCCATTTTATCGCATCATACCGCTTCTTATGGAGTTAGAACTTCTGTATAGAACAAAGAACTATCATACTTAGTCGTCCAGATTTTCAAACCCATCCCTTTTTTTAGTAATTTCAAAGCATTTGATGAATCGTGCTTCTATCTACATTGATTATTGAGTTTGCTGTAGGTTTGGCATTGTATAGACACTGAATGCCCAAAGATGATGACACTGTAATGTTTATCTGCTTTGCAGCACGCTGCACCAGATGCATCTCTTTATAACGCTGCCATTCAAGGAATGAGCTTTCAAGGCAAAACCGAAGTAGCAAAGAAACTTTACACGAATATGCGTAAGAGTGGCCTCCAACCAGATGGGAAAACACGTGCCGTTATGCTGCAAAACTTACGAAGACCTAGGAAGAAGCAGCCTTCTCGTTACAGAACAAGTAGGAGCAAGCTGTCCTCCAATCGCCGTTACTAACATCAGAGAAACAAACCTGACAAAACTAGATAGTGTTGTTTATCTGTACTGTACATGACTTGAACCACCTGGTTGTACACTTGTAATCTATAGCAGAAACATTCCGTGGTTCATTTTACCACTATACATATAGTACTCATTCAAACAATTGCTTCTCACTTCAGAACAGAACTTATGCGCCAGTGAGCAACTGTTAACCATTGATGCATATGAATCTCAAGTCTGAAGTTCATAGCAGTCTGTACTTTCCAGACAGCTCGAAAAACTCTCTGCATCTTCGCAGCATAGAATGCAAAAATCGAGCTATGAAGCTGCTGCATTGTTCAAATTTGATCATATAATTTCACTACATGGGATTGAAGTTGAACATACAGTACTTCGTAAAATTCAAACACACAGAGACAAACAAATTTCACAGACACTGAAAACATTGAACAATTCGAACTAAGAAGACGATGGATTGTGATACACGGATTGGACTTTGGACTCTAACATGGCCACATATCGATCAAGCACCGAAACCACAGCTTCGAATTCGGTGACTTGCTGGTCTATGACATCAATCTGCTTCACATACTCGTCGAAGCTGCCGGCTTTGGACTTGAGCTGCTCCACGAAAACGCTTAGCCCGGAGGCCACGTCGCCGAAGCCTTTGTATTCCTCGGCCACTCTCAGATTCATCTTCTCTAAGAGCTCCATGTGGTTGGTCGTTCCCTGATAAGAGAATTGGAATCATTCTCGGATTGAAGACTAAATTTCAAAAGTTAAATTTGGGAATTTGAGAGGGGGGAGAGAGAGGAAACCTGGAGCTCCGATTTGACCATGGTGGAGACGCTGGTGAAGAGGTCATTGAGAGACTCGGCGAGCTCGTCTTTCGCAGCCATTGGAATTTGGGTTCGGTTCGCACCCGAAAGCAGATTGTAACGAACTCTGCTTGCTTCAATTAAAATCAATATTAGATGCTCTCTCTATTATAACTATAATTAGTTAATTAGTAGTTTTTCGTACTATTTACGAATACAATATGTATTTATGTTTTTTTTTATATTTCTATAATTCGTATTTTTTAAAGGAACTAGTTAAATTTCTCGGTATTTTTGAAGCCAAAAATATTAAGGGCATAACATACACAGTTTTTACCTTTTTTTTCCTTCTTTTCTGTATTTTGCACATTTTATTGAAAAAAATAATATAATTAATATTTTAAAATTAATTAAATAATTATAAATAGGGCTTTGCCAAACTTTTCAATTTTGATGAAATGTTCGAATAAACTATAAACATCTCATATTTTAATAATTACGTTACGATTATAACTATAAGGAAGAAGACAGAAAACGACATGTCATCCAACTTAATGCAGAGCGTAGGTGCAGGGTTGTAACATGTAAGAATATTTTTTTTCCTTATGTTCATTACATACATTATCCTCCAAATAGACTATGCAGGTTTTCTCATCTAAGACCAGAGAATTGAAAGAGGCGATCATGGTCATCAATGGTAACACTAGTAGTTTATCTAGTATCAGCAGTGCTAAGAGTGATGATATTAGTGATGATCACTAAAACGGTAATCTCATCTAATTTGAAGTGACAGGAACATTTTTGGCTTATCAAAAATCTCCAAAGTCAAATTTCCTCCGAGAAATTAAGGATGTAATTGATTATGACAAAACATCTTGGCTTATCCAACAGTGATTGAGCACATTTGTTTGGTCAGCAACTGACTAGGTAAACACTACTGCTATGGCTAAAAATACGGACGAGGTTGTTTTAAAATAGAGAAGTTCTTGCGTGGGGTAGCCGCACGGCCACGTGGTGCGGTTGACCAATCACTGCCCAGCAGGGAGGGTGTTTTGAGTATTTTACTTTAAAAAGCAGGGACAGTTTCGGAAAAGGGAGAAAAAATTCTGGTTTTTTATTGGAGGGCCGCACCGCCACGTGGTGCGGCAGCCCCTATGCAAGAATTTCTCTTTAAAACAAGGCGCGAATCTCCAAAGCGAAAGTCAAATGCTTCCGGAACTTGCTGACACATAAGAACTTATAAATGCTTCCAACTACAGAAATGCGCTGAAATAAAGTGTTGTAGTTTTCCATTCTCCACAACATCCCTTAAGTTATTACATTCTTTTGTACCGGTCAGATTGCCGACCCCGATCTCAACAACATTGTCGGACTCCCAAAACAGACTGCGATACTAAGAAACAGACTGCGACACTCAGAAATGCTCCAACTAGAGAAATGAGCAATGCAATTAGGTCCTGGATAAAATGATCCCGGCAGATCAGTCAGGATAGATTGCCCACCTCAAGTTATATTCCAGTTTTCCGCACCACAGAGTTAAAGATCACGAGTTTACCGAAGCCCAGATCTCCAAATGAAGAACCCTGGTTCTGCATTTGATATTATTTATATCAAATGTTCCGTGGTGTTCTGTTCTGAAGTTTGCTGCTTTGTTAGGTAAAAGCCATCCTCAATACTTATAATTCAGTGTTGCTTTTTATCTCAGAATAGAAGAAAATACCATTATTTGAGAAATAACAGCTAGCTATAGTATGTAATCAAAAGAGTTAAAGTACTAAACTTTTATTTGCTAAATCAAGTTGGGCTGTGTGATTCGATGTGTTTGTGAGTGTCTGCAAAATCTGTGTAAGGCAGTTGCATTAATTTGACTTGTTCTTTCTAACTGATAACTTTCATTAAGATGTTAATTAAGGTGTATGGTGCACTGTGACAGTAAATCATTTTATTAATTTTAGCAGAAGGTATACTTGACAGGCTTGAGTAAGTTCCATAATTTATAAGTTGTATTAGACTTGAAGTTCTTTAGGATTTAGTTTGGCTTTCAGTCAGTTGGTGCTCTGTTTTGGCTTTGCTTATGTGTTTGGAATGCTGGTGCAGTACATCAAACATCCTACATAGGAGCGGCTAGATTGCAAATTTTATTCATGGAAGGCCAGATATCCCAATAAAGCCTCTCACTGCAGTTGGTAATTTATTTGCTTCAGATTACCGGTGCAATTCAATTGACATACAGTGGCTAGATTGTGAATAAGGTCAGGTTTCCCAATAAATGTTAGACTAAAATGGACTTATCACTAGTTATCCTAGAGCAACTAGGAAACCATTAAAACATTAAGTTGAATACAACATGGATCTGGAAAAGAATCAACATAGATATCTAATGTGATAGTGTATTTAGCATTGGATTAGGAATCCATTATTTGTACTACAAGAAAGTCCTAAACTGTGATGCATTAGGATTACAATTATACAGTACTTGATTCTTAAGGAAAACCTCTATGGGAGGATTCCTAGGACTAGTATTTGTATAAATAAGAGGCTAGGGTCCCTGTTATCACCACCGTTTACAAGCATTGTGTTCTGCCCATTCAGAAGCTACAGTTGGTGAATAGCATAAGATTTCAGCCTCGTCTTGTTCCTTGTTCTTGCAGCTGCATCAATGGCTTCAGCTATGGACATCAATGGTATGTTTGTTCTTCCAAGGATAATGTTGAACATGCAATAGTGTGAGCTTGTTTGTATTTTGGTTTTACAATAAAGACTCACCTAGCTACGTGGCATGTATATGATATTACATACGAGTGAAGACAGATTACCTGATCTAGACACAGTTGATTCTGATTGTCAAGTACTATCCACTATAATTGTAAGTTTCATGGTGATCTTTGCACCATCATGTCATGGTTGAGAGTAAAACTGTTCAGCAGTGCACTTAAAAGTTGGATTATATAATTTTGTAAGTTTTGAAGAGATTTTGGGACGGTGATGTTTGGTAAATGCACAGCAGTGCACTTGTATATATTTGCTAGTTACTTTTTACTTGGCAGACGGTTTCCTCAATCTTTTCATATATGGTGATATGTAAGAGTCCTGTGAATTGAAATTATTTTGTGCATGCACCTTTTATTTATTAAGGCATACAGTTTCAATATATACCTTCAGAATTTTGTGCAAGTTCCGCTTCTAATAAATTGGACTGGATTTGCAATACTTTTGGTTTCATTTTTGCTTATAGTAAAGCTCTGTTTTAGATTTGCTTGTTCATCTGTTTCAGGTTGCTGGTGTAGTTGAGATTCAGGACCCATGCTCAGACATATATATCCGCAGCTACGTGGCGTACGTATAAGGCTAGATATCCCAACAAAGATTTTTGCTTCTGTTTTTCATATCATCAATAAGTGGGTCAGATTACCTGATCTATATTGCAGCTTGCTTAGGTAAAATCTTCTCTTGGTGCTAGAGATTTGGAAGTTTGGAACTCAGGGTGACTGGCATTTTAATTTTCATTTTATTTCCAAACAGCAAAAGGTCCACTCGCCCCCCATTATTATGCATGTTCAGCTAGCTAGCCCATGGTGGAGATAAGATGAGCAAAGCTTTAATTAACCATTTCTGATTAATTCGTAAAGAAATTGTTACTTTTGAAGTTTTGAGCCTAATAATTTTTATCATGTAGAATCAACCAAGTGTTCTCCTGGCCTCTTGATCATCTTCTCATTCACAGCATGTTTGATAGTTGCTTTATTCTAACTGGATTACTGCAGTAAATCCTTTTTAGTATGGTACTACAGTTTCAAAAAGTCATTGAACAAATATATAGTTTTGTTCTTTATTCCAATTTTCATTTTATTAAGACTAAAACTTCTGTTTTAATATTGAAATTAATAATGTTATTAATCTGGATCTTTTGCAACATCCTCGATCTGTTTTGAAATAAATCGCAACTAAACCACTCCACTGTTTGTCTGTAGTGAACAAATATCCTCTGTCTCATCGGCATCAGACACAAAGATAATTGGAAATCTATAAAGAGTTTTTTAAGAAGCCTGGGTTCCTTACATAGATTACAGTTGTCAGAGGGGCTCTTCAGTTTAGTTGTAAGTCTGCAGAGACTTGAGCACCGTTATGTATATAGGTAAAAGATGTTCAGCAGTTTTATATCATTGCACATATTATAATATGTTCAGTGGTGCGCTTGTTTATCAGTGACTTGATTATTTTCATCAACAACAGCAGCTATAGGGCCATCATCAAAATTGATGAATACCAACATTGGTGATCTTCCCGAGGCGGTATTGGTTGAAATCCTTGGCCGACTTCCTTGCTATAAATACATTGCTCAATGCAAGCGTGTGTCCAAGCATTGGTGCACCGTCATGTCTGATCCTTCTTTTATTGGCCGATTTCTGTGTCTCCAAAGTGATGGTAAGCAAATATTCATGACCCGTACTTTGATAAACTTCCGAGGGGAGGAATTCCTTACTAGGATGTCATCGTCCTTTAAGCCGTTAACTCCTTTCTTCAAAACACTCATGAATTTCCACCATTTGAAAGAAGAGCCAGTTGTGGTAGGTACTTATAACGACTTAGTTTTGTGCTGTGCGAGCCGGTATCATCAACGTGATTACTACATCTGCAATCCATACACATTGAAATGGGTTCCTCTTCCTCCCCCTCCTCAAGTCTTTAAGTTCACAGGAGTGGGATTCTTGTGTGACCTTCCCTACTATAACTGTAAGAAAAACGATCTGGGAGGAAATGACATCCAGCTTAATGCTGATTATAGGTGCAGAATTGTGAGACTTGTCTATCATCCTGATGAGATGCGTATACCTTCGTGTGAATTCAAAGTGCAGATCTTCTATTCTGAGACAGGTGTTTGGAGAGAGTCAATTGTATCATCTCCATCAATGTTTCATTTGGATCGGGTCAATTCAGGCATTAGTTTTGCTCACAATGGAATGCTGTATTGGATGAGTTATAGTGGCAAATTCCTTATTGGATTGAATCCGTTCATGATGGATAACAGGAACAGTAATAGCATGTCTAGTACTAGCAGCAGTGCGGATGATGGTGATGATAGTGATCACTATGAATGTCGTTTCATTGAAGTTGATGGGTCTGACGATATTATACTTAGATGCGTAGGTGTCTATAAAGGGTGTCTGCAGATGGGCGACTATGACTATGATAGCCATGCTGTTTTTTTCTTGGAGTTGAATGAAGAAGTCCACAGTGGAGCTGGAAAATCATGTTTAGAACTCAGGAAGAGGGTTTATTCACTGGACTGGGAAATGGTCCCAGATGATATTTATGATCTGAATATTCTGTCTTTCGACCCCAATAACGACGGTACTGAAGGTATCTTGTATCTGTATGTAAGTGGATGTGATGATACGCATGGAGACATTTTCATGTGCAACATTTGTACAGGAAAGTCTTTGAAGATATTTGAAAATCATCCGAGGGTTTATGAGTACTTCCCAGTTGCGGTCCCGTGGTGGCCGACACCAGTCTCTAGGCCACCAGAACGTGAAGCAAATGCTCTTATTCCCAGCTCGCCCTAGATTCTTGCAAGGCTGGATTGATATGGTGCGAACTGAAGAGGATTGATTTACGCTGGAGTGCTTGTCTGATTTACATCAGTCTCCGACAACAATAAAAATACACATTAAAAAGGACCCTCCTCTTCAATTTCCACAACATTCTTCCCATCTGCCGATTGGTCCCGATTTAGTAGCATCTCCGAGCAATTGGGGCTTCGCAACATCTGCAAAGCGTCACTTTCTGAGTTTCCAGGTCAACTTTCAGGTTTTTCAGTTAATGGCTCCAGTAATTTTAAATCCTTTTTCTTGGCGGCATCACCCATTGGCTCAACAATCTTCTTCTTATTTTTTTTTTTTTTAAGGAATAGAAATTGTATGAATGGCAGAATACAAAAGTGGCAGTTCGAGAAAAATTCTATCTATTGTTGCTATTGATGCCATATATTGTAGAAAACAATCCATGATCTCCTTTACAGATTGAAGGATTCCCATCACTGATACATGATTCAGCTCTGTTTTTTAATTGTTGCGCTCCAAAAACAGCACATTTTATACCAAACCATGAATGCTGAGTGCACTTTGGATCATATTTGAGTGCCGATATATTTGTGATGGCCAATTTTTAATCCTTACTTGTTGTGAGAATATTTCTTCCTTATGATCAGCACATACATTTTCCTCCAAATAGACTATACCGATCTTCTCATCCGAGAATGATGAATCGATCGAAAGAGGCGATTAAATAGTATCAGCAGTAGTAAGGGTGAGGAACAAGAAGGTATCCACGTGGAAGGCTGAGCCCCACCCAAAATTCTTGCAATCTTTTATATAGTATAAATGTGCTTGGTTCAATATTGGCCAAGTGTCAGGCCTTTTAACTCTTTATCAAGTTCTGACCCGGGTTCGAGTCCCCTATTCCTGTTTTCTTTGTTGTTAACGGTGAACCCATATCCTTCTCCCTCTTTTGCATCATTTTCTTTTCTTTTCTTTTGTTCCTGTCTTTTTTTTTTCTTTTTTTTTTATCTCTTTCCCCATTTTCTCCTCCCTTTTTCTTTTTTTCTCCCATCTTTTGTTACAACTTTTCTATTAGTTTTTCCTATTAGTATGTCTTAAAAATTTCTTCTCTTAAAGGCAAATCTTGTATGTTTTTCTTTGCTCTTTTCACATTTTGTTTTTCCTTTTTTTTTTTCTTTAGTTACAACATTCTCCATTAATAATTAAATTAAATATATTTAGTCTCAAAATCTATTGAATTATTATCGACAAAGGAAAAAAAAATTCTTATAAGCAAGCCTTAAATTAATCCACCCTAAATTTGCATCTTGAATACGTACCTGATGAGGACATTAGTGATGATCACTTTAAAAGGTCATCTCTCTGTATATATAGTCATCTAGACTAAGCACTAAGATCTCCATGCATGTAGCTTAATTTGCTTTACCAGTTACGCACCTTGGTATTCCAAATAGCTGCCCATAATTTCTTATAAGAATCTGGGCGTGCAGGTGGTGCCAATACTAAGCCCAAACATACATCTCTTGCCACATAGTACGCACTATTTGTAGTCAAAAAACTACATTTAGGTGATCAGAGTTAAATTATCATGCCTAGTTTATTTACAACCATGTATTATTGCTCATGGCCAATATTATCAAAGACACAAACTCTATATATAACCCAACAGATATTCATCATGATCATACATAGATACAGGTCTTCAGCTATACATTGACTGATCTGCGGAGGCGTAACTGTGGTGATTTTTGGATGTTGGGTTAGCAATTTTCTGCGGTTTTAAAATAGTGCTTGAACAACAAAAAGGAGCTTTCTTTGTGGCAATGGAGTCTTAAGCATGGTATTTTGCATTCACCTCTAATCTCCTCTGATGGATCTGTTCAAAAGAGGAGACCACCAGTTTCTCCATGCTCGAATTCTCCATTAAATATACATGTTCAACCGTAAGCACCTGAACTAAGAAATTACATAGATTAGAATTAGATCAAGAAACAACTATTTGATCGATGATCATGAACACGTACTAAAAATAACAACTAAGAATCTAATATACAAAATAAACGTAATGAACTCGATCACATTGGAGTTTTTAGTACATGGTATACCTAATACCTTTTCTTTCTTTTTGTCAACGAACTCCCCAACTTGGTAGATTCTACGTGCATTCGCCACCGCTTGATGGTGAGGAAAATTGTTCTTCGATCTTCTGACATATGAACCCGGATTCCACGTCCACCTCATCAGTAATCTTCTCCTCCATTCAACCGTATCTACCTGCAGTAGGGAACAACACAGATTAACAAAGACCAACCTCAACGAGACAATATTGAACTTAGAGGAAAAGAATGTGCACAAGAATAATGAACTGAATGGAAAGCTAGAAAGCAAAAAACGCACCGAGCAAGAAATATATGAGTTCTTCGATCTCTCTCAGCTTATCAGGCTCTCTCACAATCACACTCATAGCGAGCTCAGCTTGTGTTTTGCATCGAAGGGTTTAGCAGCTCCTCACATTTATAGGCTTATAGCACTGTGAGTGCCAATTGTGGGCATAGCTTCGGACCAACCGAAGCTGAACCGGAGCCTGGATCTGCCCGGAAATCCATGCTAAATTGCTATCACATATCTGGAGTTCATTTCACAAAGGCAGTTGGAGAAATGGATGAGCAAATTTTGAGTCCTTTTCTGATACAATATGAACGTTTTATGCAAACAGTGAGCGCGTGCTTTGCTTTTTGCTCTGTTTTTGTTGCTTCCTGGGTTTGTTTATATATTTGACGGTTATAGAAGGTTGGATTGTTTTTAAATTTTATGCTGTCATTATAAAGGTCGCTACATCACATTTGATGAGTCATTTTACAGTTGATTCTAAGTGTGTCCACAGGGTATCTACGAATGTGCGACCACAACTTTGTTATGGATACTCTAAATGTTTTTATGATTTGATTGAAGAAGAATTCCCTGGAGCAGGAAAAATTATGTTTGGAAGACATGATGGAGGGTTTATTTACTGGAGGAGAAGATGGATCCAGATAAAGCAGTTTGTTCTACTTGCCTGGTTTCCTACTTCAACTAGGAAAGCCAGTTCAATCACTTGCCGCAACTGTTCCAACTGCTACTTGCAGCCACTGTTTTCTCCACTCATTTAGCTAGATATTTTGCAATGTAAAGTACAATTAACTCTAGTTAATTAGCTTCTCTTTTGGTTAGGTAGGTGTAATCTTTGCTACTATATAAGCTTAAGTTCATTGTTATTAAAGAGCAGTTATCACTAGGTTGGAAACTCAAGTACACAAGTTGGCTGAGTTTTTGTTCATCTGTTCATGCTTCAAATTGCTACTGCAGTTTATCAATCAAACATCCATGTGCATGTGTTATTGATTGTAGTTTGTTATATACAAATTGAAGCTCAAATTCTAACATATATCTTGAATCTGCGTATATATGTTGATAGGAATAGAAACCTTTACAAACATTGTCATGTTCAACACTCGTAGAAAAAAGTGGTTAAAGACAGTTGAAAAGGCTCCAATTAAGAGTGATCACTTCTCCCCATTTGTGCTCCCATGTAGGCCGACACCAATTCCTAGACTACCAGCACATCCACAGTCTAGTCCCAGCCCACCCCGAGCTCTCAAGCTCCCTGGTTCCAACGTGCACCGCACCCCAGTGTCTTATAAGGCTGGTTCTATCACTGCAGCAGCCAAGACAAAGTGATGACTATGGAGCCCTCCAAGCTGGAACTCATACTCAAAAGAGAAGACATTGCTAACCTACATAGGAAACTCGACAAGTACCAAGGGGAACTTGACAAAAAGGTGGAGAATATGGAAGTTAGATTGAAGGTGAAGCGGAGGAGAACATGATACTGAATTTCAGTTGAAAATTTTTTGATTATATGCATGCAATACTTTTTGTAAGTGAAGAAGTTCTAACAATCCATAACTCAACATTGAATACTACATATGATGAAATATTGAATGTCACCTCTTTTCTCTTTGTTATTTCGTTTATGACAACAAAGAGCTCAGATTGCTATATATAGCCATCAGGTTTGCAAATACAGCAAGAACGATCATGGAAACTGACACTATCTTGTCCTTGGTAGTTGCTATACAATGAGGGTCCCTGAAACACCAAATTAGGAGACGATATCATACTATTATGGAAACAAGACAGATATCACATGGAAGATCAATTCAACAAAATTTAGTGAAAGGGATCTCACTTGAGAGTAATGGAAGCAGGAAACACAAATGCAAGTAAACCTCCCAGGGTTGCTCCAGAGAACTCGAAAGCTACCCAAATGTTGGGTATGAATATTGCACCCACAAGGGAAATAAACACAAGCCCTATACTTTCCAACACAAATCTCTTCTTGTCTAAAGTCAGAGGTCTTGCAGTGGGGAAAAGGAGGCCGTCCAAGTTGAGTCGCAGAGGTAAGAATATGGTGGGAAAAACTAGTATGACATGCGCGGCATAGCTAATGCGAATAATGTCATTGAACAGCCAGCTGTAGGGAATGCCAAGATCAGAGTCAAAGTTGGATAGTAAGTCGGAGATAGTTGATTCACCGAAAAGGAGGAACCCGAAAATTCCTGTCATTACATAGACAACTGCACAGAGAGAAAGTGAACTGTGTACCACAGCTTGCATTTGGGAAGAATCTCCAAGCTCATTCTGTATCGTGTGGACTGAAAATAAACAACTTGATCAATATTCTCGGAATGAAAATAATCCAAACATTCAATGCAAATTCTGGTGTATCCATGAATGTTTTGCAAGAAAACTCCTATAAAATATTAACCAAGTAAAGAAGCAGAACAGGCTAAATAGCATTCAAGGACTTATATGGAAAGAGAAGATCAACATGCATGCTTTAATACGTACCGTTGTAGTGGCAAATGTATGCAAAAACAATCACTGGGACAGCAGTGAAGATCTTAAAGAATGATGTCGAATCTGTTACATTTGGAAACCATTTTGGCCTCTCTATGCTTCCATCCACTAATTTGTAAACTGTGACACCAACCACAACAAAAAGAAAAACAAGAGCCAAGCCAACTGATATAAGAGAGATATATCTCGCCGAATCTGCAACCAAATATAGAAGCAATATATTATATATAGGAGGCTAGCTCTTATGCAGAAACAAAGGTCATTACTAACTAGTAATGAAACATCAAGGAAACATTTACCAACCGATGCGCTCAAAGAACATCAACGGAAAAAATATGATGACAGTTACAGCAACAAGAACGAAGGCGCGGCCAGTCCACCAATGCTCTCCAAACCACCCTTCCAAAATGCCGGTGTGGTGAACTCCATGCAAGCTGGTTGATCCAGAAAGCACATCCTCTAGTTGAGGAAGTTAAACAAATATCATATATATGAGCATTAACACATACAATACAAAACTATGATTTGGAATGCAGAAACAAATTTTAACAAATTAAAGACCAAAAGCATTGGGGTTATACCAATTATGATCATATACACAATGAGAGAACCAGTGCTGTAAATAACAATGGTGATCTGAAGTACAATCTTCCCAATCCTTCCATATGCATGAGCCATGACATCACCATAGGAAACTGCAGACCCTTCCTTGCTGAACCTCAACAACAACTCAACCGATGCCTCGATTATGAATGATACTAGGATGATCAACACGACCCCCGGAATGAGTCCCAACAATTTGAGGGTTGCAGGCAGGCTCATGATTCCGGAACCGACAATGGTGCATGTCAAATTGAACACACAACCATAGAAGGATGCTCCAGAATACTTCTCAGTCCTGGCCTCATCTTCATCTCCATGTTGAGTCTTTCGTAACAAAGGGGCTCTCTCATCGGAGTTTCGTTTGCTTTCAGAAGTCATATTTCAATGAAACAAATGCAATATAGAAGTATCTGCTGGGATTTTACGGCAAAATATGGGGTTTGATACTGGTTTCGAACTTCAACATGGATTCATATACTCCAATTAAATTGCCTTCGTACCAATAATTGAGAAACACATACAAATGCGAGTTAGAAAGGGTAGTAACTAGCACGCACAAAGATGAGTGAGATCTATACTTGTCTAAGATTGGCTCATACTTTTCCTTTCTTTTGTTTGTTTGACCATATTAACGAATCACCGAAACATCAGTTGATGTAAACACGACAAAAGAAAAACAATGTTTGTTATAATAAACGACCACAGCCAAAACTGTTACTTAAAATTTCCAATAACCTAATTTTACCTGATTTTTCTAGGTGAAAAAGTATTTCGGATGATGTTGATCTCTTTTAGTGACTATGTAGATGTATTAGATTCAAATACAAACATGATGAGAGAAAAGGCCACTCTGCAATCTTGTTATGATGCCAGGCCAGATAGAGATGTGGTTACTTGGATTTTGTTGATTTTGTGCGACTTGTATTTCAGAGGTCATCGGTTCGAGCAATGGTTGGATCATTTGTTAGACAACTTTAATTTGAATAGATTTCTAAAGTCATATTCCAATGGAACAAATGCAACAGAGAAGTATTTACTGGGATTTCACCACAAAATGTGGAGTTTGACACTGGTTTTGAACTTCAACATGGATTCATATACTCCAATTATATTGCCTACGTACCAATAATTGAGTAACTAACACATACAAGATGGGTGAGATGGATACTGGTCTAGACTCTAGATTGGATAATAAATTGCCTGGTGAACCGAAGTACACTTCATCCTGTTGATCTGTTTCAGTGACCGTTTAGACATTTTAGACACAAATACAAACATGTATTAAGGATAACTTTCCTTCATCAGCTTCGTACGCCTTGCATAGCAAGCAATCCACAAGCAAAACAATAATGGGATTGGTTCCAAGTTTGAAGTATAATGTTTTTCTTGGTGCTCATTCAAAAACTTGCAAGAATATGAAAAGGAAGATTTTCCCGTGCCAGAAAGTGGCAATAGTCTAGCACTCGAGATCACACTAAAGCTAGCTATATCTATTCAATTTGCGTTCCATAATTTGGTTTAGAAAATAAGAATTCTTTCTATTCCTTTCATTGATTTTTTTTATCTTCTAGTTTTTGGTTTCCTAATTTATTTCTATCGACGTCTAGAGATGAAGGATCCCTCTGAAGATTAGGACATCAACTTTACTATCTTATGCAACTCTTATCTTAAGATACAACTATAGTAATGCTTAAGGGAATTTAGGGACAACGACTAATACTATCTTCCTTTTCTCTTTTCCTTTTCAAGATCTGCATAACTCTACACTGGTTTGTTGACGACGAAGCTACTGTAAAGCTCAATGATAGGAATCCCCTGCAGGCTGCAGCAGCATCAAAATGGGCAGTGTTGTTGAGTAAAGAAATAAACTGCAGCTGAAATCAGTACAATGAGCATTGCCATGAGTACATGCTTAAAATTCAGAACTCCTGCATCAACTCTCCTCACAGTATCAGCGGGTCCCACTTCAGTCTCACCCATAGAAGCATTTTCTTGAGTCCTATCCAGCTGGGAAAATACAAATAACAACGCAAATTTTAGAGACTATTGTAGTTGTCTTAGCTAGCTAGAAACCTCATCAGACCAAAGAACATGCAGAAAATGCGCAGAGAAAATGAAATTAGATGCCATGACATAAAACGGCATATCTGAAGCATGAGGTAATGCTACATCAGAACAAAATAGAGGTATAATGGTATAGAGTCCTCCGATCATTAGCTGCAAACCTGGATGGGCCCTAACATCGAAGGGCACCTAAACCTTATTATACTTCATTGACCAAAAAAATATAGATGACATATAAGATAATAAAACTAATAATCAAAGAGGAAAACATGGCTAACACTACAAGAAGTCAGGCTCGTGATAGAACAGACCTTAGAATTGCAAGCAGACAACTCATGAGCTTCCTCCCTACTTTCTGTTGTACCAGTAGCCAAATCGTGCTTTGAGAGCATGCAGTCTTCACCATTTCCTCTATCATCATTGCGCATAACCACAGATGGACTATTGTTCATTTGCAACTTCAGAATCAGAGTTTTGTTCTCCATTGTCAAAGCAGTCATCTGCGCATTCAATCACCAGAAGATAAATGTTAAGAGTTGGGAAAGACATATTGTATTAAAGCACACTAACTGGCCCTCGCTTAGTTTCAATATGCTACAACTGAAAATCTGCATCTTTTTGTTGAGCTAGATTTATCGATTTTAAAGCAAACCTACATTGGCAGCTATGCAATGACAGTAAAGTACAGTAGGCAATGTAGAACCTTTCCATGTTTAGTAAAATAGACACTTCAGAATTGATTTTGTACTGATATTCCACCTAATCCTCAATTTGTAAAAAAATAATAATAATAAAACAAAAATACTGTCACAGCCTTCATGCATGTCAATTTTGACCCTTCGTACGCATAACCTTCACTGTTGCCACAGAAAGGTTTCAGAAAATTTCAAATCAGTAAAGGAAAAGAAAAATCTGGTGACTGGTTTTCAGATTACCTTTGTAGATAATTTTCTAGCATGGGATGATTTAAACCTAACACCTAACCTACCCGTGACATGCTTCCACCTCACCGCCTGTCACCTCAAGTCCCCAAGGCAGCTACATGGTTGCATATGGACACGAATGTGAACAGATGATATGTAAACATATATGTACATGACTATGGAAACGCATGCACATATCATGATTTGTTATGTAATCCTCTAGCTATAAGAAGGCCCCTCTGCTGCACTGTAACCAGAAGATACCCGGATGTAACGTTTTCATTCCTATTGAGCATTATAAAGTTGAGATTTGCATTTCTAACCTAAAACCTACATACTAAAAGAAAAAAGAATAATAATAAATATAAAAAATAAAATAAAATCAGTCGTTCAGTCATGTGACAACAGCAAAAGAAGATACGTTTCTCACTTGAGAGTACCAAACTTGAATTTTAACAAGATATAAGATGGTAAAGACCTGCTTATGAAGGCGCTCTCTTTCAAAAGCAAGTTGTACAATCAAGTTTGTAATAACTTTTGACCGGAGTGCAATATCAGTTGCAGTAGCTACTTTTGCTTCCTCAGCTTGATGCAAAGCTGCCTCCATGCGTTTCAATCTACCCGTCAGAAAGCTTAGTTCCTCATTTAGTGCTGCATTAGATTCTGATATTAATGCACACTTGTCCTCTACACTGTCAGCCCGACTTTCAGCTTTTGAAACCTTCTGCTTTAGATCCTTTATCACATATTCCATATCCCTGATAGTCGAATTCAACATGTTTTGTTTCTCCTGGCTAGCTTCAGCAGTTGCCACTGCATGCTGCAACCGCATGTCAGATTCTGTTAACTGCGTCTTAAGAAGCCCGAGCTCTTCATTAAGTTCAGTGTTAGTCTCTGTTAATAATTTCAATTGGGCTTCAGCTTTTGATTCTTTCTCTTTCAGATCTGTAATAACATTTCCCATTTCACTGATTTCATCTTCAAGTGAACTCACCTTTTCGCTCAGAGTAAAGGCCTCAGAATTGGCAATAATTAACTTATCTTCAGCTTCCTTCAAGCTGTCTTTTAAGCTCTCTGTCTGTGCTTGAAAGAAGTCATTAAGTTTTGCATTGCTACTTTCAAGCTTCTGCAAAGAACTTTGGTTGGCTTTAAGGAGAGCATCCACCTTCAATTGTAGCTCAGCTTCTCGCTGAACTGAACCATTTAAATTAAACTGGAGAATCTGGAGTTTACCCAGTAGTTCCTTTGAAATACCCGTCATGACCACAGATGCATTATCTGCCTCTAACCACCTCTCCCAAACATCGGCTGCTTCATCCTCCATGCAATATGCCTCTTGTTCTGACGAGAGTAGTCTCAGTTTCAGATCCTCTTCAACTTGTTTTGATTCAGTCAATTTCTTTTCAAGATCCATTTCTCTTGCCAAAGATTTCTCTAGCATCCTCAAAATATGTCTTTGCTGTTCAACAGTTTGCATTTTCATAAGTACATTCTTGCTTGAAAATATATCATCATCTAAATGGCCCACTCCTTTGTCGTTATTCGCTGTCAATATGCATGCATTAGAATGGAATAAAATCAAGAATTATAGTCTCTACTATATCGACTTATGCACTGAAGGTGGTTAGAGAAACCTGCCTGGCCTATCACTATAAGTTTCCTGGCAACCCCATAATATGCATGTATTAGAACGGAATGAAAGTAACAGTAATACTCCCTAACAGTTCAACTTATGCACCAAAGGTGGTTATAAAACCTGCCTGGGCTACCATTATAAAAAAAACCCGGCAACCCCCATCACCATATACACAATAAGAATGAGAAGCTAATGATTTTAAAATAACACTGGTAGCTTACAATATTCTTCTCCATCGGAGCATGAAAAGGTCCTCTGGAACTTCAGAGATTGCATCCGGATTTCAGAGACCTGTTCTTGCAACTGCTCCAAAGACTGTTCAGAATCCTGCAGCTTTTCTTCCATTACTGCAAATGTTTCTCCCAAGTATGTGTATGAAGATAGTAGCTCCTGGGCAGCCGTGATCTCCATTTGAAGTAAAGCGATGAGCTTATCCAATTCACTCACCTCAGAGTCTAAAATTCCAGATAAGAGAGTGAACTCCAGAGCCCTCTCAGCAGAATCAACTGATGTCTGCTCTTCCTTGGATATAAAGGCCTCAAAGTCACTCTCCTTGGTTCCCACATGCATCATAAAACCTTTTAAATTAAGCAACTTCTCGGAAGCGCATGCTAGATCCAATTCAACTCCGATTATAACCTCGCCCACATTTTGTAATTCTCCAATAACCACACCAGATGAGACCCTTTCAAGACCCTCCACTCTCTTCGACTCCACTACCGGGACCTCAACATTAACATCATTGCCAGAAACACTTTCTTCATGAGTACCATCATAATCCATTTTAACGATGCAACTATTCAAATGGTTCCGAAACCTGAACATCAACATATAAAAGAAAGAAAAGAAAACACAGATAACTTACTCCATCGGTATATTAATATATAGAAACCAACCTTAACATTTGCAAATAAATGAATCAAGGTAAACATAAGCTGGCTTCTAATTTATAAATAACATCAAACAGAGCCAGTTTCCTACATAAATATGAAGTTAGAACATGCCCTGTTCAATTCAGTTGAAGCATCTATTGTTTATGAAGGATTAAACATAAGAAACTTTGATTCATAAATTCGCTAGGCAACAAAGATATATCATATGACAGTTATTGTTTTTGGTTTCATGAATCAAACAACTATGATTGATTTAGACAAGGATGAAATCAACATGCAAGATTCATTATTTACAGTGAAAAGATAGAAACCCAGATGAAATATGACATTGGGAAAGAGAAAGAAGACGAAACCTGTGAGAGAAAAAGTTGGTTTGGGATGGAGAGAGCAAATGGATGAAAAAGACGGGACCTTTGAGACAAAAAACCGTCTCCAGCTGAATCCTACTGTGACAAAACGGGTTGAGTTGGGTCGGTGGCATTGGAATATCGGGTTCGGGTCTATGGGTTAGTCAGAATTTGATGGGGTTTTACCCGACCCGATAAAAGCCCAAAATAAACTTCGAGTGAGAAACCGAGGCCCATTTGAAGCTCGAGCTCATGCGGCTTAGATAGAAGCTCTAGATTAGTCTATCATCGCATGAAGCGTTTACCAATCTGTGGAGACTAACATACTGTGAAATGCAGAGGGTGAGTCTATTCTTGCAACCTCCAATCATTCAGGAACAGCTGATATGATGTTTTCACCATTGAGAACCTCGCTCTAAGAGTCGGCTTGCATGCTGCTTGGATTCATGGCTTTTCAAACCTAGAAATTGAAGGTGATTTCAAAATCTTGCTCGACAATATATCCGATCTTATTCTGATTCCTTGGAGAATCAAAACTTTGGGTACAAGACGTACTACAATTGGCAAACATGTTAAATTCAGTTAACTTCATACATGTAAAGTGAGAAACAAACTTCTTAGCTGATGTTATAGCTAGTGTTGGTCATAGATCTCCAGCTCAGCGTTGGTCTCATGCTTTGCCATTTGCTGCAAGTCATGCTCTTTTGTTTGATGATTTAGGAGTTGAATGTACTAGACGTTTTTATTTGTTAAGCTATTTTTGTTATAGAAAAAAGTATACTATATGTCTATATATAAAGAAACTCTTGGACCAATAACTGTTTGATATCTTTCTTTCGATTATTTTTACACTTTCGATCACATCTCTAATCGTCGAGTCACCACGTCCAAGTAAATTGACGGTGTCATAATGAACCTTACGGGGCCATAATGCTTTTTTGGATGGAAAGAGAAACATGCGATCCATAACCATGCATCCCAAAAGGAAAAAATATAAAAACATGTGATGTAGATTCATTTAGAGGTCATTCCAGATTATTAAACTAGCATTAGGAGTTTTAAAATCTTGTACGAATAGATTTGCAGTCTAATGTTGTCCACAATCAGATTAATGATACTTAATTAGGTGCCTAATTAAGATTTCTCGTACTTACTGCATCAGCAAGTTCACAGCTGTTGCAACCACAGCCTTGTGTTTAATTTTTTAAAATCACTGACCAACCCATTAGTCATTTTCTGTCTTTTATAATCACAATGAAACTAATGGCCGGTTTTACTGTTAGCTATGTCATCATTAGCTTACTCTATGAGTAAGAAGGTGGTTTATTGGAAAGTTGGAAACCAAGTGGCCAACATTGAATTGCTAGCATGGAGAATCCGTCCATAATTGAGACTGACCTTCTTGTAAGGGAGCACCGGAGCAGATGATGGAATATGATGTGAGAAAAGGAAGCACCCACTTGAGAATTATGTGTTCTTCTAGTCTTGTCCTTCATGATGTCTGTAATCTTTAACTTCAACAAGGAAATGACTAGCTGTATGAGACCAATGTTTTCTTTTACAGTGAAAGAGTAATCTAATCTTAATGTTGAGAAAGAATTAAATATCAATCTACTCATATCGACTCTAAGTCAAGAATATATAAAAATTTTATTACTATCGTCCAACAAAAAAAAACATCATTACTATAGCACATTTATAAAATATTTTAAGCTTCCAAAATTAGTTGCAAAGTGAGATTTCATAAATTTGTGCATACACGTATTTTTGTTGGAACGTTGGTATATAACTAATGAAATGTTTAGAGTATCCCCATTGCCCGATAAAATTATCTTATTAGTATCCGTATAAATGATCTTTCCCTCATGTTTGGTAAATCTAAAAAATATTTTTCCGTCCCATTCTCTTGAATAAATATTTTTCAACCTGTACAAATCTTCCATCAATTTATTTTGTTTTTATTTTAATCTTTTAAATAAATAGATTACTAACTACAATTTGCTACTCGTAGGAGTGAAAACATTTTTAAGGTTATAGTCCTCATTGCTTAGAAATGATTTCTTTCGTCTACAGTCATACCTTTAATAACAAGAGAAGAAGAAAAAAATTAACATTTTCTTTTCTTGTGTTTGAAGGTAACTAATGTAACAAATTCAAAATCATAGTTTATGCTCCAAAAAAGTCGGAGCGATTCCGAAACCTAAACCTAGGTTTCGTGAGCAGTGCGGCGGCGTCCCTTGGCTCCGATCTACAGCAGGGCGCTCCGACGTCGTTTTCCAAACCAAGGAGGACGAGACTTCGATCTCGGGTTGCGTTGTGGTCGAGCCCGGTTTTGGTTCTTTCGGGCTGCGTTGTGGTCGACAGCCGTGGTAGGCATCAGGCTTCTGGGGGAGGCTCTTCCTGCATCATCGGTTTCCAGTCGGAGTGAATAGGCGTCGGGACTAGAAGAGGAGATCGGTCGTGGTTTCGAGACTAGAGGAGGAGCGAGATCGGAGCTTTCCTGCTAGAGATCGGCGTTCGGATCGGCGGCTAGCACAGGCTTTGGTGGGTGGCGAGATGGCTGCCACGGTCTCCTGCCTGGGGAGGCCGCCGGACTGATTTGGCGGTGGCGGGCGGCTTCTCGGAAGGGCCAGATTCGGCGGCTGGGTGTGAGGCATGTAGGGTGTGGGTAGTGGGCCTTGGGCCTCTGCCTTTCTGGGCTGCAGGGATGCATTCTAGAGACTTGGGTCTATAGCCCAATTCCCCCTATTTTCTCACACTTGGGTCGGGTTTGGGCTTTTTGGGATGGTCTGTCCTGCTCTTTGTCCTGCATCTATCCTAGAATGTTGCTGTGGGTGTGTTGAATGTCGCGACGTACACCAAAAGGGTCTTAGGCGTTAAGATGTTCAGGACATTGGTTTCATTTTTGGGCAGTGTAGGATTAGGGAGTTTTTTTCAATTCTGCATTTTCTTTTTCAGCAGTTCCTTTAGGATTTTAGTTTTCAAGTATGGATTTCTTTTGGATTTAGTACTCTTCGTGAGCTTGCATTGTAATATGAGGGGTGCTTGTACCCTTCATGCTTGACCGAGTGAAGTCGTCATGATTTCGATCAATGGATTAGTCTTCCGTTGCCCTAAAAAAAAAAAATGTAACAAATTCAAAATCTTATATGGACCTTCTAAGATTCTCTTCCAATTTCACATCACCACAAATCAACTACTTCCAAGTAATTACACCCCTAAGTTTTTCATTCACAAATGAGTGAAAATGGGAGCAGTAATTTGGTTGATTAAGTCTTTAAGAACGAATTTACGGTTTTCCAGGATACCTAGTACTATAGTTTTAGATGTAGTTCCTTTTTTGACGTTGACACCAATGGACGTCTCCATTAGTTCATTTACACTTCAAAAAAAAACAAAAAAAAAAACTTCACAGATTTACATTAGTCGATTTCTTTCTGTGGAATTGTGGATTACAATTTTCATATTAAATCCTCAATAATTCCACAGAGAAAGCCATCGACATTTTAAATTGTCGTCTTTGTCTGCACCCCCATTAATCCCCATTATTGATATTTAGTATCAGACTTTTCTTGCGTGTGTTTATCTCTTTCTCTGAAATTTTCTGGCTATAAAAATCAAACCTTTTGGAGAATTCTGTCACGTTTCTTGCTGGGTCTGCTGAATTATTGGTCTCTGAATTCTGGGTTTTGATTGGTTTTGGTTTTGGGCGCTTTGTTTTTTTAAAGGGGGGGGAATTGGGTTTTGAAGGTTTGCTCTTTTAGGATTTTCTCTCCCTATTTATATTGAAGAATCACTTCGATTTTCAATCAAATTGTGATACTTTGGCTTCTGGGTTTCCATTTTCTTTTGTGTTTTTCAAAGTTTCTACCCCAAAAACGCTTTGTATGTATATGTTTTATAGTTAATTGGTAGCTGATTTGCAACTGTGATATATTTATTTCATATTGCAAAAGATTCAACCTTTAATATTCTCAGCTAGAATTGTATAATATTTGCTGTTTTTAGCATTTGCATTTGGAAATTTTGATCTTTTGATCATCAGCTCTGAATTTGACTATTGGAGTCAATTTTTCATAAGCTTTGAAACAATTATTGTGAAAAGTTTTGAAGATTTGTAAAGATGACAATTGAGAATATTGCACCAAAGAAGGAGAGGAAGTCAAGAAAGAATAAAGCAATTGTTGATGAAAATGCTCCTTTGTTGCCCAAAAGAGGGGAAGAGGTTGGGTTTGATGAGTTTAATGGAGCCTCCTTTACTGGGGCAGTTTTCAATTTATCAACCACAATCGTTGGTGCTGGAATCATGGCTTTGCCTGCAACCATGAAAGTGTTGGGTCTTGGTCTTGGGATTACCATGATCATATTTATGGCCTTCTTGACTGATGCTTCAATTGAGCTGATACTCCGGTTCAGCCGAGCCGGAAAGTCTTCTTCTTATGGAAGCCTCATGGGGGATGCCTTTGGAAAATATGGGAAAATTTTGTTGCAGGTAGCTGTGCTAGTCAACAATCTTGGCGTGCTTATTGTGTACATGATTATTATTGGTATGAATTCCACTCTGTTGTGCTGATTGTATTGTATTTACTCTGTTACAAATTTGTCATTTGGTATTTGAATTGTGGATTTTTGTCGGCCTAGCTTATAATGATATGTAAAAGATCTGAAGTTGTGTAACACTCTTGTACTGCTTATGTGAAGGTGACGTGCTTTCCGGAACATCTTCAAGTGAAGGGCACCACGCAGGTGTACTTGAAGGATGGTTTGGAGAACATTGGTGGACCGGGCGTACTATTGTTCTTCTTGTAACAACACTTGGAATATTTGCTCCATTGGCAAGCTTTAAGCGAATTGGTGAGTCTTTAAGTTAGTATGCTATGTAATTTGACAGTACAATATAGGCAGTGAGTATTTGTGATTTGGTTACAGTTTGAAAATTCTTCGCCCTTCCCATTCATGTTCCTTATTGCAGCTTTTGATTTGTGTTGGAGCAGTGACGTACTATGTAAATTTTCAGATTTATTGAATTTAGGCCTGTTTTCTGGTGAAACTTAATTGTTTTCCTTTTCTTATTTGGAATTTGAATGTGTTGGTTATCTTACTAGCCCTATTATTTTGCAGATTCATTGAGCTTCACGTCTGCCTTATCTGTTGCCCTAGCAGTTGTGTTTCTTGTTATTACTGTTGGAATTACAGTTATCAAGTTGATTGATGGAAGTATTGGAATGCCCAGATTGCTACCTGATGTTAGTGATGTTTCATCATTCTTCAAATGCTTCACTGTAGTCCCTGTTCTCGTCACTGCTTACATCTGTCACTACAATGGTATGGAACCTGTTTACTTGAACAGCAGTATCTATTTGGTGTTTGGATTGAATTGAATGCTATTTAAGCACCAGTGTAGGCACCACTTCGTGTGCCAGGTTCCTGTATTCTAGTGACTGAACAATCTTGACTAGCATTTCAGAATGTTAAACTGATTCCGCATCTTGATCATTTTATGATGCTGGCATGTATTTCCCATAGCAGCACCTGTTGATACTTAGAAGTGCTAGTCAGAATTAAAACATCTTGGGATAATATGCACATAATGATTTACCTACAATGTACATGACTTGGAGAAACTATGAGAATTGGGTCTAGGAGGTGTCATATTCTATATGTTTTTCACCTTTTAAGTGTCTATGCGTTGAGTAATGATCTTCTTGAGTACTTTTTCTGCAGTTCATAGCATCGACAATGAACTTGAAGACTCTACACAAATAAGAGGGGTTGTGCAAACCTCACTTGCTCTGTGCTCATCTGTATACATAATGACAAGCCTTTTTGGATTCCTTCTATTTGGGGATGGAACTCTTGACGATGTGCTTGCCAATTTTGATGCCAACCTTGGCATTCCTTATGGTTCCTTCCTTAATGATGCCGTTCGTGTCAGCTATGCTGCTCACCTTATGCTTGTGTTTCCTGTTGTCTTCTTCCCCTTGCGGCTCAACTTGGATGGCCTTTTCTTTCCCTCTTCAAGGCCTTTGGTTCTCGACAACATGAGATTTGCACTTGTCACAGTTGGGCTGATTGGTATTATCTTCTTGGGTGCAAACTTTATACCCAGCATCTGGGACGCTTTCCAATTCACCGGAGCAACTGCCGCAGTGTGCATCGGGTTCATCTTCCCTGCTGCAATTACTCTCAAGTAAGTTTTTGACTTGATCACAAAAACTATCTTTTAGTTCAGGTTTCAACTTGCTTCGGAACAATATGTTTATTGTTGATTTATCTTTCCCAATAATTGATGCCTTATATTTGGAGAATCATAGCTTGTAGAAAAAAGTAACCATTTAGCCTTTTTAGCATGAGAGAATATGGAAATTGATGACACTGTTAGCAGCTATTATCCTTTTTAGCATGAGAGAATATGGAAATTGTTTACTGGATTCCCCCGACTCTGCCTTTCTTATTAGTTTTACAGTGGCTACTTTTTTTGAGTGAATAAAAATGAAATTAATATCATTTTTATTTCAAATTAACATTGAGTTTTCTTTCCCTTGGTGCTTCAGGGATCGACACAACATAGCAACTAAGAAGGACAAGATCTTGAGTATTGTTATGATTGTCCTTGCTGTATTCTCAAACGTGGTGGCAATATATAGCGATGCCTATGCCTTGTTCAAGAATGCCAACACTCCATCACCGCGTGAATGATCTCCAATGCAATTCTCTTATACGAGAATTTGCCAGGTTGTGCTCATGTTTTCAGTGAAGCCATCGACTGGCTGGATCATATAAACTTTGTTAGAAAGGAAAACCAGGGCTTTCCAAGGGGATTGAATAAAAAATAAAGGAACACTGCTCAATGTAAAAAGGTGTGTTTGCAACTTTGCTTAGTGTAAGAACTGGGCATCGCAATTCTTTGCCCTCTGCATGTGTGTTGTATGAAGTTGTTTCCGACATTGAACTCTGCTATTTTTGGTACTAGAATGAATGAAGCGAGCTGTGAAAAATGAATATATGTATCTTTATATTTGGCATGCATATATTTTTGGTACTAGAATGAATGAAGCGAGCTGTGAAAAATGAATATATGTATCTTTATATTTGGCATGCATATTTCGAAATCTTGTTTTCTTTGGATATTATTATATACTTTTTGTGATGACTCTGATGAATCATGAAGGAATAAAAAGAATAACAAATTACATATAAAGTGTTACTATATGTGCTATGTAATTTTCTATTTCAATTGACATAACACTAAAATCTCAAATATATATTTTTATAACTTTTTTTAATTTTGAAAAATTGCAAAAAAAATTGTGTCGTAATTTTTTAGTTTCATCAGTATAAAGTGTTTAAAAATTATTATTTGCACAATGAGCCTTCCTCGAAGATGTGGGAACTATAACGCATGAACTTTGGTTAAAATTACATGTTCTTATCCAAAAAGTTTCTATAGAGTTGAGGTATGACTCGTATTTAGTATATAGTTTTTGACTTCTTTTATTAACAAGAATAATTGGCAAAAATCAAGAAGGGTCTATACTGTACAGCATATCACAATATTACACTAATTGCTTCACAACCTATATACAACTTGACAACTTCAAAAATGTTACATGCCCCCCTCAATCCCTCATCATCTACTGATGTACATCAAATAATAAACCACCAACTCTTGAAGTTCGATTACATTTCTCCTCATGGTCCTGCCAAGAGTCCTATAAAATGTTGAGTGGAGTGGTGGATTACCTTCTACTGTATAACCCAGCCATATATAAAAAAGATACGGATCTATGGCAGTTATGGGTTTCCAATACTGGTTACGAAAGGAACCAGCCTTCTGTAATCCCTTCTCCTCCCTAGGGCACAGCTGTCAAGAACCCGCCCAAGAATAAGCCGGGTGTTATGCAAAGCCATTTCTCTAGATGAAACCCCAGTTTCAGTTGAGCTCCCTTGTGCTGGTGTTGAACCTGTTCCAAACGGTGATGTCAGACCAAACTGTAGTGGCCCACTACGAGCCTTAAATGAGGTCTGAGGAGCTAGCATCTTATCATCACTGCCGCCAATCCCATTCTCAAACGACCCAGATTCATGAGGGTGCGAACCTGGCAATGAACTACAGCTTTGCAGAAGCGCTTCCAACACACTCAGTGCCTCCCAGCACAATGTGCTCTCCACCAACTGGGACACAATAGCATACATGTGTGGACTTTGGGCAGCATCCATTGGTGTGTGCTGGAGCAATGCCTTGAGCATGAGCAATATCACACGCTGATACTCAACAGGCCCTTTCTCCAGTAGCCGTAATAAGTGCCCAAAAGCCAAAGCTGAGTGCTTTGGGAACCACTCATTGCATAATAGTGGCGAGACACAAGCAAGGAGGTTGGTGATACTTTTGATCTCACCACGAGAGTAGATCATAAATACAGTAGCTAATTCGTCTAATGATTTTGCTCTACACCAAACAGAGATGTTGGCAGCAACAGAGCAAGCTTTCTGGTACTGCTGCTGGAGTGGTGAAGCAGGCCCCATCACTGGATCCTTGCTAAGCTGCAAGCAGAGCCAGGGAAGTAAACATGTGATGTGCATCAAGAGTCGTGTCTCTGCATTTCCAAATATAGAGTCACATGAGTGCACTGTGATCCGTGAGAGAACTTCAATGGAAACACCGTGACTAACTGTTGACATAAGTCCTTTAAGAACAAGAGGTTGCACCCCTTCAAATGTTGGCAGATTTCCCCCAGATGCAGACTGCTCATAGCTCATCCTGGATTCCAACCGTTGGAAGTCCCCTATGTCATTACTGGTATCAAGCTCATCCCTAGGCATGCTCGAAAGGAGCACATTTTCTGTTGTTCTGTCTCGGAATGATAGTCGGTCAATCACACGAGAAAAGAGCTCAAGGACTTGGCAGTAGACATGAACAAAATCCGTGTGCATCATAGCTACACAGCCCCAAAACAGTTGAGGGTAAAGTATCACTTTTTCTGGTTCCATGTTCTCCACCATCACTTGCAATGTCAACAGAATTTCCATTATGAAACCCAAAACTGGAGGTACTGGATTTCCTAGGCATCTATGAAGGCACCGGAGGAGCAATACACATGTGTCACTTGTTACACTAGGCCGCAATGCACGGTAAATCTGATGCGAGCGGCAGGCAAGGTGTCTCGACGTGCACTCCATGGCCCATTTCAGTGCCTCTGCACCCCAAGTCTCTCGAAGATCTCCTTGAAAGAAGATAGCATCTACCATGCTCTGAACTAGTGCAGATAATAGTGCTGCACTTGGAAGTTCAGATCTCACAACCGTGGGGTCCTCATTTTCCCACATCATGCTTCCTCGCTTTGACTGGACATATTTGATCAGGCTCACAACCTGCTGCTTGTTCTCTCCATCACAATTTTCAACCTCATATAGTTCCAAGTGCCTTCCTGCAAGAGAGTATAGAAGATTAACAAGGAGATGTTGACAGTGTTCCAGCACAATGTCTTCTGAACTATCCATCGAAACAAATGTGACATGAAAGAGCAGAGGCAAGTGCTCCCGAAAATCTTCATCATTTTCATATGCAATTTCTGCAAGTAAAATCAATGCTATATCTGCATGAGTCAGTGAATGTTGCTGATGCCCCTGCAAGGCTGACTGCAGTTCTTTAGCACTGATGCCATGCATGGCAACCCCAGAGTGCAACCCATCTTCACCAGAATTTGGAGTATCAATAAGGTAGTCTCCACTGTCCCGGGACACATGGCGACTCCGCAGACTTCCAGTTGAACTTCTCACCCCCATTAAAGGCCCCGACATATTTACTAATGCTGGAAGGAGCTGGCCTGATCTGCCTGCATTTGCAGGAACAATGTTCAGCTCAGGAGGCATTGGACCTATAGGGCCTGAGATACTTCGGCCTGTCACACCTGCAGTCCGCCAGCTGAGGCTCCCACTAGTATTCCTTAACGGACCATCAAGAGAACCCCGAACAAGTAATGGTGACATGTGTGGCTGGATGTCCACAAGAGATGCAATTTGGGGAACAGCTGGCCCTTGAGAGAATTCCAAGACAAAATTTCCACCAGCATCACCCTTATTTGCAGTCGGACCAATTGGATCTATGCTATCCTCCAGCATCCGCTGAGCCAACTGATAGACCAGGTGATCAATTGTACGCTGAGGACATACCCGTGCTAAATATAAACTTACTCGCTTTGCAACAGAGAAATATGTAGCAAACGCACCACTAATTTCTGCAGATGCATTTGAATCACAGTCCTCTATCCCTTTCGTGATTAAGAAATCCAAAACAGGGCTAATGTTCCTTGGTTTGCTAGCAATAGTGCTCCAAAGTTTCTCAATTTCATCAGGGAAGTGATCACCATGCCGCCATGTTACATAGTAAAGGCTTTTCAGTAATCTTTCGCTCCATCCCGAGTCCTTAAGTTTCCAGAAATTTAGATTCTCAATCCAAGGAGCCATGCATGTTAAGACCTGATGTTGTGCAATTATATCAACAGCATCAAGTTGCCTTTGCATAATCTCCTCGCAAAGGAGCTGACTCAACTCAGGATGATCTTTGGCAAGTTTGCATGAGAGCTTGTATTGGAATTGTTGGTAGGAATCAGGAAGGTTACCCACAACAGCAGCCCGATAATTACCTGAGCCCTCAATGCCATCCTCAGCCCACTCACGAACAGAAAGTGTCTCAAGCATCTGAAGTGCATCATCACGGATTTGTCTTGATGGATCCACCACCTTGTAGAGAATCAGGCTCAAAAGTCTCTGGATTTCACATTTTGGTATCTCTTGGCGCATGTAGACTTCAGCTAGCACACTGAAGTAACCATCAGCTATGGCAGCATCAGAGTAATAGCACTGAAACAAAAGTATCAATTGTTTATAAGAGTGAAAAAGGTATAAAAATAATTAACTAGACCCACACATTATGAGAACCTTACTTATGAGATATAGAATAAGTTCACAACAGAAATCGGAATATGAACTTCTTTAGAACAAAAGGTGCATGCAAGATAATTAACTTTGACAATTTCATTGAAAGCAAAACTGCTTGCATAGTATTCTAAGGTCAGATTACGTTTTAAGAAGTCAAAACATACATTTGGGGTTGTCAATCCTTCATCAGAGAATATAATGGATATACTAATGAAGTAACAACCCATCAATTTATTATGTAGTCCAGGAGGATGAAGACTGTTATAAAAAGAAACTGATCCAATTGACGATGTATAGCATATATAAAATCATAGACTAATTAGCCTTCATGGGTGCAGGAACTGCTCTACATGTATTAGGTGCAGTTACTAAATTCTATGGTAAGATATCTAAAAGATAACAAAGTATTAACATGATGATCAGAGAGGGCATGAATACCTGATCAATACAAGCAGGAAACAGGTCCAAATTTGTCTGTAATAGATTCTTCAGAGCTAGTTTTGCTAAAGAAATGCGATGATGGCCACCCCTATGCCTATCACGACCAGCAGTTCCACGGCCACCTTCTCCTGTGTACTTTGAATAAGATGGAGTTCTAGGATCAGCTGGCGAGTATCCAAATGGAGCCCTAGGCGCAGGCTCATTGAACAAACTGTTGATCCAAGATATAACCCGCCCACTCATCTTTCTCGCATTATCATCAAAGCAAGGCCCATATAGGAGTGAAGCCATAGCATTCATGGAGGCCCACTGGATTGCCTCAACTTGTTCACTCAGTTCTTTATCAAATGATATTTTGTCCACAGAATCTTTTGACCGAGCATTCTGAGAGGACTTGTAACGTTCTACTTCACGCCGGTAATCACTAACACCGTCTTGACCATAATTGGTGCCTGTTTCATCACACCAGGAAAGAAGAAGATCAAACAATTTCTTTCTAGTCCTAACATCAAATTTCTCTGATTTTGACTCAACAAATTCAGGAGCTAGTGATCTTAAAACAGAAGCAAGTGCATAGCGGAGTGGCTGCATATCTTGGAAGTTTTCAGTAGGAGCTGTTAGGATCTGTCTGGTTGTCTCATCAATGAACTTCAGATAGTGGAGACGGAAAACTGGTTTACGGGCCAGCATGCCAGGCCATACATTCTCAGCAACAGCACGAAATATATTTGCAATATGGATTCGAAGCTCTTCACGGCGAGACTTCTGAATCTGAATCAAAGGGATTTGCATATGGTCAGCCATATTCACCGCAAACAATATTTTACTAATGAAGCACTGTAAGCAATATTTTACTAACATATTCTTAGATGACCAAACAATTTACTTAATTCTACAATATTGCCAAAATGACATAATTATCTTTGGATGAGACTTTAGGAGTTCAAAAATACAGTACCTTCCACTTTGGTTTTCCCTCCGTCTCTGAAGAAACCTCATCAATGAAATTCGCAAGCTCCGTAAACATGATTTCGCATGCTTCAAGATGTGAATGGCCAAGAGTCATTGTGGCCGCATGCTAAACATATAAGGGCCAAATTTAGTCTCGCCAGTCAAAAGGATACAACAGTATGGATTAATCTAAAAGAAAGTGATATAACTATTCTAATTAGATCAAATCCCCTTATATATATTAAAGCATTGTTGAGAAAGTAATATGATAGCATCTTTCATGACCCCCATGCTGACCAAAGCACATATATATTATCTCTCCCTATGAATACTACAATCATCTTCCTTCTTCATTCTTTAAAAAAAAAAAAAAAAAGAGTCTTCCTTCTTACTGTGTCTTCAGTCCATACCAACATTATACAGGAATGTAATAATCCACTGGAAAGAACACATCCTTAGTTCCTTACACTATCTTCCCACAACAAGGAGTGAAACACTAATTCCCACAATCATGAAAAACTTAAATGAAAACAAAAGAACAAGAAAAAAAAATGATGGAATAGGTTTTAAGTGAAGTTTCTCTAATTATCTATTACCATTGCAATGAAATAAAGGTTGTTTAACTGGATTCATTGGCAGGGCTTTGACTAGGAAAAAAACGAAAAATGATAGAGAACATATCATGACTAACCAATCCAGTAGATCAGGAGATGTACCACATTTTATCATTCAGAAGGGTATAACTAAAAATCTAACAAAGGAGTGATTCCTAGAACACAACCCATCTACCCTGCCCTTGTTGCAAATCCAATACTTGTTTTCTCAGTTTGAAACATAACAGTGGTGTGACTTAACACAATACACTATCAGAAAACTCAGAAAATTAAATTCCTTCAACTAGTACTCACTATATGCGCCTCAGATCCTGATTTCAGAGATGGGAAAATTAGATGGTAAAGATCCTTGGTGGCAGCTATACTACCAGCTTCTCTACCAATTGGTGGACATGAACATACAAACATTGCATACATGAGCCACTGATCCAATTTGCTGTCTGTATCTTGTGACTGATGAGCCTTCCCACCCAACTCAACAGGTGTTATATGAGCCAGACGTTGCATAACCTCTGCCCTGCAAATAAGGATTGTGTTATGGCAAGATCCAGGACTTTCAATCTTGAATTTGATCAACCTGGAAATCCATATCTCTAAAGAGATGTAAAAGATAAGAGCAAGTGAACAGTTTAAGCATGATCATGTTTTCAGCACATATGGTCTTGCTTTACTAGATAAAATCTTCTCCACAAGAAATCAGATTACATGTTCATAGATTGTTCATCATTATTCCCATGTCATGGAAAAGATAAAGAGTTAACATGTAGCCATGTGGGTGCAAGCTACGATTTTGTTTTTCACCACAGGGAAAAAAAAAATTCTATATTGAGTCGCTCTTAAAATATTAGTTCAAACTAGTAATTACTTGACTAAGCAAGTGTTGGAAGAGACATGTCTAAAGATAAATACATGTAAGATAAATATGCTTACTTCGCTTCATGGACAGATCTTGGGCAAAGTTCAGCAGCGTATTTGACAAGCTCGCTAAGACACCGAGCCCACCTGTTTTTATCAGGGCTCTCAAATATTATAGATTGAAGTGTCACATCAGGAGGAATTGAATCAGATTCTCGTCTCAAATCAAATGGGCGCCCAGAATCCCAATAGCAGCTCTGGACGATGTCATCCTGAATCATTAAAAAAATTCACAGATGAAATATGATAATATACACTATTACAAAACTGCACCTCAAGTAAAAAGGGTGCAGGAGCTTTGATATAGGAAACAGTTAGAGGAAGATCTCATACCCCATGCTCCTCCAAGACATCGATTATAAAAATTGGTTCAGCTTCATATTTAAGACGGTGATCGGGTTGTGCACATAAAGTAAGGTATCTTATATCATTCCTTAGAGCACGAACACACCGCAATAATTCAAGTGCAGTATGTCTAATTTGGCTATCCACAGAACTAAGGAAGATAAGTCCAACTGCATCTATCTCTGACGCACGGAATTCATTTAAGTCTCCGGATAGACGGAAAGTAGGTTTCCTAATTCCTAAATTTTCCCGCATCACCTGTTCTGCATCTTCAGCATCACATTCCAGCCTATCATCAATTAGACACGCTCTCCAGAAACGCATGAGTTCCAATAGACGACCGAGTGATGTTTGAATGAGAAGAGGGAATTCATCAGGAAGTCGTAGGATGAAGTTCGCCATCCCTCTTGCCACTGCAAAGCGACGGTGGGGAAGGTATCTGACAATCCGGTTCAATACCTGCACTGCTTCCTCACGAACACCAGGATCGATGCTTATCCCATGTTGAGGTATTATCTCAGTAATTTTGTCACTGCGTCCAACTTCTTCTATTAGATATGGTATACATTTTAGCACAGACCGGAAGAGATATCCTTGAGACTTTTCCTTGGTTATAGAATCTGGAAATCAGAAAATTCATTCATTATTGTTATCAAAAAATGTTAGAAACTGGAAACTAAAAAATTCATTCATTAACTCAAGCAACAAAAGTTGCAACGGAAAATTGAAATTTGAGGATCTTATATTGGCTGGTGGAATAGTTGATAACAGTTGCACAATGATAAAAGTTGGTCCGCTTTGTAAAGCAACAAAGAAAAAATTGGATAGGCTGACGCATATTGATAGAAATAGGAGAGGGGAAGAGAGAGTTATATAGTAGATCAAGACAGACTGATTCACCAATGACTTGACTCTATACTCAACCTCCTGCATCTTTATATAAAAAAATAAAAAAAGCCTTCCCCATCATATAGACTATAACAACAAACTTGAATTGATGTTTTTGGATAATTAACTAGGATATCAATTAAGATGAGGAAAAGAAAAGACAAAGAAAGGGAGTTGCGATTAACATTCCATAATGCTAGTCTACCTCCTTTTGCACATTTTATGTGTGTAGTAATATAAAAAATATCAATTTGGAGTGTTGATTGACACAATGGAAGTGTTAATATAAACTCCCAACAGAAATCATATGAGCAAAACTTTATCCCTACATTATTGTCTTCACTTGGTTCTATAATTGACATATATTTAGCAAGGAAAATACCTATGGTAGTCTTTGGAGATGTGAGAAGAGCCTGACTATAGATTCGATTACAAGACCTCAAGATGGACTCAATTGCGTTCTTCACTTTGGGAATATAGTGGCCAATATCATGACCTGGTGATGCACGTGGAATCAGTGAAGATCAATTGGAAAATGAAATATTAAAATATATTTGTAATCAAATATTTCTAGGATATGAAAGAACCTTTGAATATTTCCAGACCAACATGCGGGCTTGAAGGTGACATGACAATGGCAAGCAAAGCACGAAGACCAATAACCTTCGCTTCACTAGGACTGTCTTGCTTCAGCAATTCCAGTATCATATGATTCATTGCAAAATCAAGGTTATGATCCGCTATAGTCACACAAAACTCCACAAGTTTATCATGTTGGACATCCTGAGTAAGCATTCCTTTCCTCAAAACCGTTAAGAGCTGTGAAGTTATACTGTCTAAGCAGTCCCATATACGATTAGGAGCCTGATTTGCTGCATGAACACTGAGGTAAAACCTCAAAACTCGGTGAAGACAGTCCAATGCCATGTAACGATGGGTCTTGTCCTGAATGATCAAATCACAGGATGTCATAAAACTTGCATCGAAATGGAAGGCCATAAGGATATGACTCTGACCCTCAACAAACCAACATGATAAGACCATATCGATACACAGCTTTATCCCCCAAATTTAGTTCTAGAACTTACCCTAAGAAGCTTGTAGAGTTGTTCCATGTGAGAGCTTAAATTGTTGTGAAAAATTTGCGGGTCACCAAGACATAGTAGAAGAGTCACAAGAGGATATCCAACCTGAAACCAAAAGAACTTGTTCACATGGAAAACAAAATATACAAATATGCAAGGGCAGAGAGGAGTAGACATTCTCCGGTTTATTAAAAACTTCATATCTAACAACATTGAGAGAGGGAGGATAACAGTTGATCTGAACTTGTTAAAGGAAATAAATTTATCAAACCCCAAATCCCCAATAAACCATCACAAAGAGAAAACATTTAAAAGCCATCTTCAGGAGAAAATATAAGTTACAATAAATAAGAACCCTTGTATAAAAAACATAAAAATAAAAATAAAAAACTTTTCATCTAGCATATAATAAGAGTGGAAATCAAAATAGCGATGGTGCCACTGTAACTGTGGTTCATAAATTTATCATGACAAACTGCACCATTTAGAAATAAACAAAAAATGGCTGCATTTTAGAGTCAAGTACATGAAAGTTCAAAATGTGAAAATTCAAAACATAACATGAAAGATTCAGGATGACCATGATATAGTGTACGGGTAAAAACCAAACTAGTAATAGAGGAATCACATTTCTTCCCATAAAATTTTCTACCAAAATAAATTGGGAAAAATTCACCAACGGTGTCTGGACACTTAGGGGACTTTCAGAATGATACCTGAACTTACAAAGTTATCAATGTGATACCTGGACTCATTTTTTCGTATCAATGTGATACCTACGGCCAATTTCCGTCACGGAGCCGTTACGGAAATTGGCCGTAGGTATCACATTGATACGAAAAAATGAGTCCAGGTATCACATTGATAACTTTGTAAGTTCAGGTATCATTCTGAAAGTCCCTAAGTGTCTAGACACCGTTGGTGAATTTTTCCCTATTTTGCACGTGCGATGCACGTGAGTCACTTAATGAAGACAAAAGGACCGATTTACCCTCAAATTCTTTCTTTCTTTTCTTTTCTTTTTTTCTTTATTCTTCTTTCTTTCTTTCTTTCTTCTTCTTCTTTTCTAGTTTCTTCTTCCCCTGATTTGAATCATCAAGATTCAAATCATCTTGCTCGTCCGATTCCCACCGCCGATCGCCGATCAAACACCGCCGCTGCGTCTCAACCCACCTTCATGCACCACAGATGTTTCTGGTTCCCCCAACTTCAAATCCTATAGCAAATTGAAATTGTGCATTGAGGCTTCACCGCTCACTCCGAGTTCATCCCCGCCGCTGCCGCCAATGACTTAACCACCACCACTCTCGTTCTCTCCTCCGACCCCCTTTTATACACCATTGATCAGAAACTCAGACTCCGCTAGCCCTCCACTCTCAAATCACAGCTCCAATCCCACCCCTCCATCCTCTCCTTCGTTCCCGACATGCAACACCACCTCCACACCATCCTCACCTGCAACTTCATCGGTTTAGCCCAACTTCGATCAGAGGCAATTTTAGGCAGACAAAGATTAACAACTTCGGCCTCCACACCATCCTCACCTGCAGAAAATTCGAGCTGTTCTTATTCACCAGCTTCGTCACTCCACTGCTACCCACCATTGTGCCTCGCCGATTAGTAGACAAAGAACTCGGAGCCTCCACCATCGAGAAATTGAGGCTCACGTTCTGCGTGTCCTGCGCAGCGGATATCGGCATCGTCGGAGAAAATGTTGTATGAACATAAATTTAGTTTGGGTTCCACGGTGGCAGCTAGTCAAGCTCGTTGATTGCGGCCTTGGCTTTCTTGATTAGCCAATCGACGACCTTGCTAGGCTGGTCGTATCCAAGCCGGTCCTGCATGTCGTAGAATTGAATGGCGGTGTGGGCGACGAGCCGGATGCTGCGGTCCCTGGGGCCTTTGGTGGTGCAAACCTTGCTGTGGCGGTCCTTCCGGTCGGTGGCCCTTAGAATGTGGCATTGAGCCTCCACGATTTCGCTAGCGGTGGAGGAAGAAGCAGTCCTTATCCCCAAACCCAATCGAGAAGCAGCGGAGGACGACGTTGTTGTGCGGTGATGGAGGTTGTTGTGGTCAAGTCATTGGCGACGACGGCGAGGATGAACTCGGAGTGAGCGGTGAAGCCTTAATGCACAATTTCAATTTGCTATAGGATTTGAAGTTGGGGGAACCAGAAACATCTATGGTGCATGAAGATGGATTGAGACGCAGCGGTGGTGTTTGATCGACGATCGGCGGTAGGAATCGGACGAGCAAGATGATTTGAATCTTAATGATTCATATCAAGGGAAGAAGAAACCAGAAAAGAAGGAGAAGAAAGAAAGAAAGAAAGAAGAATAAAGAAAAAAAGAAAAGAAAAGAAAGAAAGAATTTGAGGGTAAATCGGTCCTTTTGTCTTTATTAAGTTACTCACGTGCATCGCACGTGCAAAATAGGAAAAAATTCACCAACGGTGTCTGGACACTTAGGGACTTTCAGAATGATACCTGAACTTACAAAGTTATCAATGTGATACCTGGACTCATTTTTTCGTATCAATGTGATACCTACGGCTAATTTCCGTAACGGCTCCGTGACGGAAATTGGCCATAGGTATCACATTGATACAAAAAAATGAGTCCAGGTATCACATTGATAACTTTGTAAGTTCAGGTATCATTCTGAAAGTCCCCTAAGTGTCCAGACACCGTTGGTGAATTTTTCCCAAATAAATTTGAGGCAACAGAAAAAGTATAAAGGGAAATATTTTCTTCATAATAAGTGAAAGTAGTGTGAATATTATTTTCCACTTTTAGATATCAGAAAACCCCAATCACATATAATATGAAGGTAAAAGATTTTTGGTAACTTACAGAAATATGTTTGCTCTGTTTATCCATCCAATGCATGAGTTGTCCTCTTATGCGCCCAACAGCTTCAAACCAGAGTGTAAGTGCAGGCTCTACACCTGAAGGTGGCCACTGGTTTTTTCCACCTTCTGCCAAAGGTGCTAGGATATTTGAAAGCATATTACACAGAGCATGATGAAGCTCACTTTTGCGTTTATGGGGTGCACGATTAAGGGGATTTGCTTTTGCCACAAAGGAGGCAGATGCATTCAGTCCACCCTCAGTTTTGACCTGAAAATTACTAAATTGTTATATAAATGTCCAGTCCATTGATCCTTTATGAAGGTTGTTTTCCACATACCCCTAACTTTAAGTAGCGCATTCCATTGATGATACTAAGTGTTTCACTCCGGGCAACACTAGTGTCAATACGACGAATACTGAGTTCCATGAAAAAGCGCTCAGTGACAGAACTAAACCTGTAAACCATAATCAGCAGAAAAATAAATTAACTCCACTCAGACAGCTTGATTGTATTGGAAGGTAAACCTAAGATGTGAGGTAGACTAGACTTGCCAAATAATTCTTAAGGTAGACCCAAATTCATCAAGGACAGGTGATAAAAGCATTATTGTAGCAATTATAACGAGGGAAGGATATTAAAAGAGACAGAATCAGCACATAACTGATGCAAATCCACTTCCCTAATGACCTCAACTGAACGTTGTTTTTTTTTGTTGTTTTTTTGGGGTTTGGAGGTATTGATAATATTCCAATTTCCATCAAATTAAAAGGTATGATAACTTGATAATCCAGTCACCTGATGCGAGATAAGGCACCTAATAGCTGAGCAACTAAGTCCAGAAGAAGTCCTCGCAGATCAACCAATGAAGGATATTCAACCTGGCTAACAACCCTGCAATGAGAGTAGTGAAAGAAAATATACTTATGTTTGCTAATCAATAAAAGTATATATGCAAATGAAAAAAAAAAAAAAAAAAACTACTGTATATCAAATTTTGTGGCATTTCTGTGGTCTGTTTTTATTTTGAACAAAAGCTTATCAATATCATAAGTCGGCACAAAAAGATTACCACAAACATTAAGTCACAACAGATATCAGAATTCTTACTACCAACAACCACATTACCTGTCAGCATTAATCAGCCAATCAAACACAAAATTTTCAAGCCCAGACCAAAGTTTCTCTGCAACAAGAACAGATCCCATTTTACTTCAATAAATACTACAACTTCTCAAGCCTCTGCATGAAGTATCACAATATGGAATCAAACTAACCAGTAAGTCCCTCCTGTGGACAGCACTCAACAAAGCGAATACATGCTGAGCAAAAAATGCACTCCACCGCAAGCTGAGCTTCATATAAACATTGCACAGAAGTCATAACAATATGCATAGTGAAATATATATAAATGTATATAGCCACACACACACACACACACAAAAAGAGAGAGGCATAGACGTATGATGATATTAATAAGAGAACTCATACAAACCTTCCTTTGGAATGTAGATGCATCATTTGCGCCTTTTGGGGATTCACTGCAACAATAAAAAAGATCCTTATGTAGCAAAACAATATGTTCAGAGCAAAAATAAATAAAATGATTAACTCAGATCAACAATAGCACTTCACTATATTCAGCTACACCAATGCCACTATCCAATAAACCCAATACGCATCAAGCACGGAATGACTGTGGAGGTAAAAGAATAACATATCTGGGGAAAAGAGAAGCCTTACCTTTCTCTCCATCTTAAAAGAGCTTCTAGAAGAGGTATGGGTGTATGCCGCGCTACCATAGCTAAAGAGTCCAGCACTTGCTCATATGCAGGGTCAGAAGGTCTGAGGTATTGCCCATCCTGTACAATGCCAATCAAAACCTTATAAGATATCAACAAACAACGAGCAGTACTAATTTCGGTTCTACAGATTCCGAGCAGCCTTAGAAGTAACAAAGGTTTCCACTGTGATTGTTACTCTATCCGAAACAAATGTTTGGCAACTATATCATAATAGTATGAACGAATCAATGAACATGCTACTCCTCTAAGCAACTGCACTCAGTTTTTTTCAAGCTATACATAAACCACACTAATCGGATAATGAGTAAGCGAACTGAAAATGTCTGAAGCAATGAAACTAAGCACAGAAGTGCGAAAACAAGTAGCACAAAGATCTCTCTGTCAAAATTGGAGCAATTGAAATGGGATTTAAGCCAAAAAGAAAAAAGAAAAAAGACCTGAGCTTGGGCGGTCTCAATACGACGCCGTGCGAGTGGAAGGAAGCGCTGGAGCAGGGCGTCCACGATGAGCTTCGCGGCGCCTCCCGCCTTCATTTTGCTATCTGTCTCTCTCTCTGCTCAGCCCCGCTCGCATCCGAAACCCTAGAAAAGCACAAGAATTTGGGAAATTCGGAGCGCCAATTTTGGATTGGGTAGCTTGATTTTGGAGCTGAATGTGAAATTGGATCGCTGGGGAATCAGTGCTAGCAAAGCTGGAACAAGTTTGGGTTTTGGAACTTTTACAATAACAGACTGTTCTTTCCTGTTTCATTATTTCACTGGCTCATTAACACACGTGTGAGGCACATGTCAATGAGCTTTTCTTTTTTTTACTTTTTTCTTATTTGAGAAAATGAAAAAAAAAAAATTAAAGAGAATGATGGAACAATTTTCTGTCGTATTTTTAAGGAGACTTGTCCTTAGTGAAAAACTAGAAAATGTCTAACCACCCAATGGGTGTGAAAGTAGTGAAGAGTTATAATTCTGAGAGTTGAGAGTTTGAAAAAGTTATTTTCTTTTATTTTATATTTTTTTATTGTTTTATCTTGCTTTTTACATTTTTCTCTCTGATGTCAAAATGCAATCCATGATATTTTAATATTTGGAGGTTATAAAGGTAAAAAAAATCAGTTTTAACTAACAACACCACTCCTCTTAATAATAGTATAGATAATGCATTTATTTATTTAATTTCATTATTCTTTAATCAAATATATTATTGAGTTACTATTTTATCCTCACATATAAATAGTTCAATATATTGAATTTTGACTAAGTGAGAGTATGTGTGAAAGTTCAAAAATTTAACCATTCTTTCGAAGAGTTTGCTTAATTAATACCACCAACTTGCCTGCGTTTCTCGCGGGTGATATTGTGAGGTTAATTGAAATTTGGTCAATTAAAGAGGAGTGGGTGTTTTAGACCTAGCGCTCTGCTAGGGTTTAGATGAATATGTTGTGTTTAGAGCGAGTTTGCATAGGATGAGATGGTGGACCAGGTGGTTGTCTGAGCCTTTGACGTGGGGGTGGGGGTGGGGGTGGTGGTGGTGGTGGTGGTGGGGGTGGGGGAGGCGGTGTTGGGGAAGGAGGTGGAGGAGTATGGGGATGGGAAGTAGGATACGATGGTGTGATTAGTGGAGGTAAAGGTTGTTGTGCAGTAGGTTGGGAAGGTGGTAATGGTAGATAAGTGAGAGAGGATGGAGTTGGTAGAGTTGGCGGAGAAGTTGGAGTAGGTCTCTTAAATGGAAACGTGGTTTCATCAAAAGTGACATGACGAGATATGTACACCTTCCCCGTTTTAGGGTCAAGGCAACGATAGCCTTTGTGGTTGGTTCCATACCCAATGAAAATGCAATGGCAGCTCCGAAAATCAAGTTTGTGAGTGGAATAAGGTTTTAACCATGGGTAGCAAGCACACCCATAGGATTTGAGGAAGTTGTAATCAGGAGGACGGTTTAGAAGTTTTTGAAAAGGGGAGATTGATTGAGTGGAGGAAGAGGGCAGTCTATTAATTAGATAGACGGAGGTGAGAGCAACCTCAGGCCAATATTCAAGGGGAAGACCAGATTGAGCGAACAATGTACGAGTGAGCTCAATGATGTGCCGATGTTTGCGTTCGGCCATCCCGTTTTGCTCCGGTGTATGCGGGCAAGAGAACTGTTGAGAGATCCCATTGAGGGAGAGAAAGTTCTGAAAGGCTAAGCTTTTATATTCTCCTCCATTATCAGATCGGAAGGTCTTAATGGTTGTATTGAATTGATTTTCAACCAAGAGTTTGAATTTTTGAAAAGTACTAAATATGCCAGATTTGCAGTGCAATGGAAAAAGCCATGTAAAACGTGACCAGTCATCAATAAACACAACATAGTATTTGTAGCCACTAACTGATGGAATAGGAGAGGGACCCCAAACGTATGAATGTATTAATTACAATGGAAAAGTTGTAGTACAACTTGATGGAGCAAAAGGTAACTTTGTATTTCGACCTAATTGACAAGATGAACAAAAGCTAGAGCTACGAGAGCCTAGGACTTTGAGTTGATGACAAGAGTGGAGGCGTTGTAGTGTTTGAGCAGATGGATGTCCTAAGCGCTGGTGCCACAAGGAAGAGGGAGCTGAACTGAGCAATGCGACTGGTGAGGGCTGAATTGCAATTGGTTGAGACTTGGGTTTCTTGAGACGAATGGGGTAGAGACGTCCATCAGTAGGGGCTTGAAACAGTAGGTTCCCCGACAGGTCCTTAACAAAACAACGAGTAGGAGTTATTGTAACTTGACAATTATTATCAGTCACAAATTGATTAGCAGAAAGAAGATTATGGGAGATATGAGGGACATGAAGAATATTGCTCAATAGGAATTGAGAGTTGGTGTTAGGGATAGAGACAGTAGAAGATCCAGTGTTTTGTATTTGCAAACCTTGGCCATTGGCAGTTGTTTGGCTCCAGTTTTGCTGCAGCTGGTCAACAGTCTCTTTTCTTGCGCGGGCGTGCCAGCACCGTTCGGGTGCGGTCGTCGGGGATGTCCCTTGACCTGACTTCTTTTCAAGCGATTGTAGACGAGGAGAGCACCAACCTCGTCGTGGGATTCTTTGTGCCTCGTGGTGAGGACTTTGCTGAAGTTTCTTGAAAATCACAATCGATACTCGATGTTGTAGATCGAGCAGAGCGAGAACCACTGGGAAGTATTGAGATATTGCTAAAGCGTGACTTTAGCTTGGCTGGGTTGCTAGGGCGTTACCCTTGCTTGGCTGGTTTTGTAACCGTTGTGGTCGCGGCACTACCGTCGGCTCCCGAGGAGACTAGGACCGAAGTACGTTGACAGAGGGTTTGGTGGCACTGAAAGTCGGCTTCTGAGAAGACTAGGACTAGGAGTATGATCACCGGTAAGAGAAAGAGAAGGAGAGGAGTTGCTCTTAGAGAGGTTTGCTCTAGAGAGAACTTAGATCATCTTAGAGATGTTGTTGTTGAATGTGAATGTGTGTGTTAGAATGAGAGGAGAAGGTGTTTATATAGGGAAGAAAAAGAAGAGTGAAATGATGAGTGGAAGAAAAATAATGAAAGTAGATCTAAGTTCACTTGTAAAATATGGAAAAGATGGAGAAAATATGAAATGAAAGCAAAGCATGAAGGTGCAGCAACATGGAAGTGGTGATGATCTATTAAAGAGATTGTAGAAGAAAAATATATCCAAGGAAAAAGAGAAAAGCATCTAGCTTTCTTCATGTGGGTAGGAAACATGAACATGTGAATATTGAGCTGGTTTTAGGTCAGTTTCTGCCCCTTTATTCCTTCAATTATTTCTCCAACAAGACTTCATTATATGCCTTCGACTTTTTCATATGAAATGTTCCACTATGAATGTAGATCATCCTGACAAATTTTCAGATTTTTATTCCATGTGGTTGGGCCGAAAATGCTGCTGGACCTCTTACAGGTCCAGTTTTCCAGTTTTGCTTCTGTAGAAAATTGGGCTGATTGTTTGAAGGCCTTCCACTCAAAAAAAAAGCTCTTGCACTCTTCATAAGAAATGATCCTTGGGCTGTCTAGAATGGATCTGGAAAGTTTCAGCACATTTCGATTTCATTTGGTTAGTCTGCCACCCCTCCTTCCTTGTCTAGCTCGGTTTTTCCTAGCCGAAGTAAGAAAATATGCTAAAGTTGACTTGTCATACTTCCATAGTAGGCTTTATTTAGCCTCTAAATATATATTTTGAGCTTGTCGACAATATATAGCTTGAGCCACTGACATTGGCTCAATTTCTCCAACACATGCCTTGTCAGGCCAAAATGTTCATTTTGGGTCCAAACAGCAGTGGTCACAGAGGAGGAACCGTTGTAGCGGTTGTGCACGCTAAGATTGTTCAAGTCAGCAGTGATGTGGTTAGTGGCACCACTGTCAAGATACCACAAACAGGTGGACTCATCATTGGGATCTGTGAGAGAACCATCAGTGAAAAGGGCTGAGTGGTTGTTGCGGGTAGAGCCACCGGAAGATGGGCGCTGAGAAGAGAAACGGGCTGGAGGAGCTCGACCCTGATAGGAATGGTTCCATCGATGAAAACATTCTGGAGCACGATGGTTGTTTAGTCCACAGATTTGACAGCGAGGCCTTAGTCGCTGCTGAAGGTTAGGGTTGGGTGGAAAAGGTGGGGTGGGAAGTAGGGGAAGAATGGGGTTTTCAGGTCATAACGGGGTGGAGCAGAAGATGGTGGGGGTCGTGGGCGTGGGTTGTGGCGGAAGTGAGAGTAGGATCCACGAGTCTTAGGGAGTGGTCTGGTAGAGGTGGTAGCTGCAAAGGCTTGGGCAGGGGGAATGGGCTGAAAATTTGGAGTTTGGGCGTTGTGCTGCTCCATATCGATTTCATGGCTGAGAAGAAGTCCATGAAGTTCATCAGCAGAGACTGGTTCTGCGCGCACACGGATAGAGGTGCTGAAAGACTCGTACTCAGGAGGAAGGCCTTGAAGGATGTGAGCAACAAGGTCAGTGTCATCCAATGGTGCACCTGCAGCTGCTAAATGTTGTGAAAATTTTAATTAAAACTCGCAAGCGCACGAATCATCGTTAGTATAGTGTGCAAGTACGAGGTCGTTCCAACTGAGGATTGATAATCAATTTAAATCCTAACCTAATTAATCCAAACACAAAAACACATAAACAATCAAACTAAAGAAGATATGGTTTTAAGGTTTTCGACTAAACAAATAATGTCAGAATTAAAGAAAGAAAGAAACAAACAAACAAATAATGATAAAACCTAGGGTTTCGGAATCAACCGCTAACAATCCTATTTATGTTTCAATGCAATTAACAGATTCTTTTGTTTCTCTAGATGATAATTCCCGTATCTAAGTCCTTCTCAGGTACTCTAGACCATAGTTTTCCTTAAGTGTATGATGCTCTCCCTCTCGGGTAAAGATCTTATATCCTAACTATGCAGTTTATCCTTCTCAGGTATAAATTTAACATGCAAGACTCATTACGCTTTAGAAAACAAGGGAATCAAGCAAACCATTAGTCTTTCTCAAGTAATAATGTAATTTACCACACTTAATCACAAGAAGCTAATCAAATTATATTGCATCTCTGCTTCAAATTTGTCTTCCAATTACTATATGCAAAGCCCTAAGGTGATCAATCAAAGAACTTAAACATAAAGCACCAATTTAAATAGTGATTAAGCATTCATCATAAAGAAATTATAAATCCATCAATATAATATCAAAGTACATAAACAATCATGATAGGGCATCATCTTAAACCTAGAAAAAGTTTAACAAAATATAACTAAATAAAACATAGAAAAAACATAAAAAGAATGGAAGGGGAAAAGATGGGGAAGATGGATGAGTCGTCTATGCTCCTTAGGCGTCTACATTGTGCTCCCGAGACTCTCCTTCTCATGTAAATTCGTGCTCCCTTATATAGGGAAGATTTATGCTCATCTTTAGCTTCAAGTTTCCTTGTAAGACTTGGATTTGGATTTCTTTCTTCATTTGGAATGGGAAAACCTTGAAATATCTCTTGTAGAAGTAGGAATACATGTATTCTTGAATCCTCATCTGAATTAACTTGCTTGAAACATTAGGATTGATGATCTTGTGCTGCAAAACTTGAGTTCTCCACGAATGGTTGTAAATTCCCGAGCAGATTTCCTGTCCGACCTATCTTCACTCAAATAATCATAACTTGCTCTAGAAGAATCGAAATCGAGATCCGTAAAATTCTACAGAAAGTTGACATCCGTAGCTTTCCAATGATATAGGGCTCATTATCTGATTCGATCTGAGTAACTCCCAGTAATTCGAGGAAGTTGGGTGTTCTGCACAGACAGATTCTGGGACCTGGGCGTCTTTTAATCCTAGTTAGCTCATTTTAGCTTCTTTTCTTCTCTTTATGAGACAAACCTACAAAAACACTATAACAACATAAATGACTCGAAATAAGGAGGACTAAGCATAAATAATAAGATTAAGAGGCAAAGAAATATAGGAAAATATGAGCACATCACTAAAGCATCGCTCACAGCTTTGATTTGTTGCAGGTAATCAGTAATGGAACGTGAGCCTTTCTGGAGAGTTTGGATGCGCCTTTTGAGCTGAAGCACATGAGACCTTGTGATGGATGTGAATCTCCTTTCAAGGGTAACCCAAACTGCTCTCGCAGTGGTAGAGCCAACAGTCAAAGGGAGGACCTGCTCAAATAAAGAGGAGATGAGCCAAATGCGACAAGTCCTGTCCTTCTTGAGCCATTGAGAGTGAGCTGGATTGACTTGGTTGTTGAGCTGAGGGGGTGGACATGGCTCTGAGCCATCAACAAAGCTGAACATGTCATAGTGTTGTAGAACTAGTGTGAGCACATCTTTCCAGAGTAAATAGTTATCTTTGGTGAGTTTGAGTGGGAAAAGTTGGAGACATGGGTTGGGGAAAACGAGGAAGGATCTGATGGTAAGGGAGAAGGGTTGGAGGCATTGGAAACTAGGTTACCCATGGTTGAGGGAGGGAGGGTTTTTGGATCAGTGCCGTTAGGCTAGGGGCTCTGATACCATAATGAAACTTTACTGCAGAGATGTGATTTGATAGAGAAAAGTAGTTGTGCATTATATTGAATTGCCTCAATTTACATTGAACAGTGATACATATATTTATACAAGCCTATAGAGGATTCTAGACTAGTGTAGACCCTATGAGACATTTTAAATTATTGTACTAGTACATGTACAGAGTTGGTGTTTGTCTTTGTATGTGAAGGATGTGCAGGCTGCAGACTGTGCAGTGCATGCCTTATCTTTGTTGCACGCCATTCTTGGCTGTAAGGTTGGGATTGCTCTCCCTGTGTGCATCTTCATCACTAGTTATATGGTCTTGCTGATGTGGCTTGATCATGGTTCCATTAGTCTACCGGGGTTCTCCTCCCGATGCAGTTGGTGGCGTTGAGCATGGATTCAACTTCTTGATCTGGGCTCGAGATCAGGATGTTTGGGATGGGGCCGACATTTTTCGTGGTGGTGGTGACTCACACTGCGGCAGTAGCTGGATACCGGTGCTCGAAGTGGAGCGAGGGAGCCTTGGTTGGGGTGTTTTTAGCCCCATATGGTGCCAGATTTCGTCGGTGGCGGCGAGAGTCGGGGATTCAGCCGAGTTGCAGACTTCGGGTTGTTGTGGGGTGCCCTTAGTATGTGTTGGGGTGCCCCTCGTGATTGCGATATGGACTGGAGTTTGGTGGTGTTAATGCTTGGATCCGTTGGAGATCTAATTAACGATAAGTAAAGAGAGAGAGAGAGAGAGAGAGAGTGACACAAGATGTATAGTGGTTCACCTCCCGCCTTAGCGGGAGAATACGTCCACTTGAAAGCTTAACTAGTGTGTGTCGAGCCTTGCGGCCTAACAAGATTACAAAGTGTGTTGTAATGGAGTGTTGTTTAAGTGAGAGGAGGCATTCCTTTATAGGTGAAGGAAGCCATCTCCTTTACATGGTTTTCGATGTGGGACAAGCAATCACCATTTCTAGTCTAAAAAGCTTAGTTGTGAGGGCAACTTGGCAAGGCCGGAAAGGTGGCTTCCCGGCAACGGATTTGCGACTTCCGGATACCGTAGCGTAGCTTGAACATAGGGCTACAAGATGCAAGTAGCGGTTGGTCCTCACCATGGCTTGTGGGTGTCCCAAAGAGGGTGTTAATTATGCTTGGTGATGTAGCAAAGTAGCTTGCTAGTAGAGGTATCTACAAGTCCCCGAAGTCCCCAAGTAAGAGGAGCTTCTTGGTTGGAGAGTTATAAACATGATGTCACCAAGCATAAGTAACCGGGCGGTACGGAGCCCCTACAAGTCCCCGAACTCCGTAAGCAAGAAGGGACTATTTAACCTGCACAACAAAGACAAAAAAAACAGGCATACGTAGAATGCTCGTTGCATTGGGCAACAAATGTGAGTTGTGATTACACGCATTTATATGCATGTAATTGTATCTAAAACACTAGAATAAGCTAATCCTTGAGTAAATTATAATGTAATTAATCCAATTTTATTTATTGTGTAGGAAATAAGCGGAATTATGGAAATCGAGAGAAAATGGTGGAAAATTGAGCAAAATGGAGTTTCCGACAAAATGACGAAATTGTTAATGCGGATCAACCATGGTCAATCCAATTGCATCTTATAGTGTGTGCGGAATTACATGAAGAAGAGAAAGAAAAGGAAAAAGAAATAAATAAATGATGCAGCTTAATTAATTAAGTTAATTAATCACTTGATTAATTATCTTAATTAATCAAGCTTTTGTAGAAGCCATGCACGGCATGCATGCAGGAGCTTAATTATGGGTGATGGTTTAATTAAACATGAGATGCAAACCACTCCATCACTGACACGTGCAGCCCATGTTTAATTAATCATGATTCTCATTTCAGAAGCCCAGATCGAGCCACGTGCCCATTTTGGTCATTTTCCCACATGGAGCTAGCTTATCCTCTGACGTCGACGTCTCTCTTCAGACTATATATAAACAGACCACCCACAATTATACGGGACTCTCTCACCCTAGCAGCGCCGCACAGCAACTTTGGGGAGGGCTGCTGCCCTCTCCCTCCTTTCCTTCTATTTTTCTTATTTTGTTTAGTTTTCTTTTGGGTATTTAGAGGATTTCTCACTCAAGCCTCAAGGAATCATCATCAAGAGTACCACACCTTAATTTGGGTAGTTGGGTGAAGAAATTGCTTGATTCATACTAGCTCATAGCTAGAAGTGGCCAAGCTAATTCTCCCCTCTCTTCCTTATTATCTATTTCATAATTTTTATATACTTTTGTTGATGGATTCTTGTATGGGTTGTGAGTAGTTCAATTTTGGGAGTTAGGGTTGTGAAGCCCTAACTCATCTTGTATAAATATTGATATTTTAATTTTATTAAATGCAATTTTCATTGTGTATGCTTTAAATCCGAATTTATTGGCCCTTAGAAGCATGTTTCTAGGCTTTGTCACCCTTTGAAATTATGTTGTGGGCAATTGTGATGAATAGATTGATAAATTGACAACTTATTAGTCTTGTTGCATCTAGGATTTAAGTGTGGTAACCATTAGCTAGCTTAATTGTAGCTAAGCTTGCTTGGGTCTCTATTATCTTGCACTCTAGGCCTCTAATTTTGGATATTGCGGCCTTAACCGGCGTAATGCCCAAATTAGAGAGTTGATTGTGGCCCTAACCGGCATAATCGATACACCGAAAGGATAATTGGTTTAGTAGCCTTAACCGGTACTAGATACGGGACTTGACACATATAGGAAATGCATGCATTTGTAAAATTGGCATCGATATTTGCAAGAGAGTTAGTGTGAATCACCCGACACTCCCATGTTCCCATTAATTTGAAAACCCAAATTTAATTTTCTAGTTCGTTAATTAGTTGTTTAGTTTACTTTTAGTTTGCAATTAATTTAGTTAATTCACAATTCAAAACTCTCTACAATTTTCGACTCATTTGTGCATATCCACCACTAGACTCTTAGTTTTGATTAGGCTTTGGTGAAAACTAAAGCCGAGCATTGCTAAGGCTTGGTACCTTAGATTAGCATTTTTATTTATTTTCTCTTTTTCTTTTCTTTGCTTGCTAAGTGTCTTTATTTCCGATTACCCAAGGATTGTGGGTTAGCCACTAATCCCCGTGGTACGATAAACTTGGGCATAATATTTCCCTATCTTGACAATGATACGTACGCTTGCGTAAATGTGTATCCAAGTCAAGTTGTATGGGTATGCGTTGGCATATATAAACGTATGGGGTGCGTGATACATGTTGATGCAAATGGATTGCATATGATAAATGTGTTATGCGTGCAAGGAGACGAACGAGGTCGAGTTTGACGGGGTTACGCTCGTGAGATGCAAGTTGCATGAGTGCCGCGAAGGTATGCATTTGTAACTCATGAACGATGACCGCGCGTACGGTTGTGTTTGTTTGGTTTTCGGTAGTATTAATGGAACGCGAAAAGAATTTGATTTGTCGCGGTCGGTAAACGACAAATGGTAGAAAAATTCAATGTTCCATTAACGTGTGGTGTGTCGAGTAGACATGAGCATAAAGCTCGAGGATTGCCGGGAAGGCATGAGCGGAAAGCTCGTGAGCGGGAAACTCGGGGTTGCCGGGAAGGCATGAGCGGGAAGCTCGTGGGTTGCCGGGAAGGCATGAGCGGGAAGCTCGGGGTGCCGGGAAGGCATGAGCGGGAAGCTCGTGGGTTGCCGGGAAGGCATGAGCGGGAAGCTCGTGGGTTGCCGGGAAGGCATGAGCGGGAAGCTCGGGGATTGCCGGGAATGCATGAGCGGAAAGCTCGTGAGCGGGAAACTTGGGGTTGCCGGGAAGGCATGAGCGGGAAGCTCGGGATTGCGGAGAAGGCATGAGCGGGAAGCTCGTGGGTTGCCGGGAAGGCATGAGCGGGAAGCTCGGGGTGCCGGGAAGGCATGAGCGGGAAGCTCGGGGTGCCGGGAAGGCATGAGCGGGAAGCTCGGGGTGCCGGGAAGGCATGAGCGGGAACTCGGGGTGCCGGGAAGGCATGAGCGGAAGCTCGGGGTGCCGGGAAGGCATGAGCGGGAAGCTCGTGAGCGGAAGCTCCAAGGTTGTCGAGAAGGCATGAGCGGGAAGCTCGTGAGCGGAAGCTCAAGGGTGCCGCGAAGGCATGAGCGGTAAGCTCGGCGGTGCCGGGAATGCACGAGGACAAAAGTAGGCGGTGCCGCTGAGGAACGAGCGCGAAAGTTCGGCGGTGCCGCTTGAGGCACGAGCGCGAAAAGGTCGACGGTTGCCGCTGAGGCGAGAGCGTGAAAGCTCGGTGGTGCGAAAGCTCGTCGGTTGCCGCTGAGGCGAGAGCGTGAAAGCTCGGCAGTGCCGCTGAGGCACGAGCGCCAAAAGCTCGGCGGTGCTGCTGAGGCACGAGCGCGAAAAGCTCGGCGGCGCATTAACGGGTAGCTCGAGGTGATGCCCTGAGGCATGAGCGTGACCGTTGCTAGTTATGCTGGGCTGTATGTACAAGTCCCCGAAGTCCCCAGTCAAGGAGGGTGTTCTTGCGGGTTGATATCAAAGCGTAGCTTTGTGCCGTATATCAAGCATAATTAGTGCGAGTGCGTCGTCCATCTAGAATTGGTTGGAGCGAACGCTTTTGCCCTTTCGGGTGGGCCCCTGCCAGGCCCTGCGAGGAGCCCCCCACTCCTGGCTATAGACCTCCGGATGGTCGGAAAATTTTTTGATGAGGGGAGCTGCGCGGAGCAGAGGGTGTTGGGTAGCGAGCCCAATCTTTGGTACCCAAACGTCGGGGTTAACTGCCGGATCAATGGCTGCCGTAGGCTGTGTTAACTAGTCCCTTTACTATTTCTCGGAGGAGAAACTTGACTGCAATGCCGCGTAGCGGTCATTGTCATTATGAGGCGTTGCCTTACCGCTTGGCGGTTGGTCTATGAAAAATGATAAACACATAGAGAAAGTAATAATATTTTGTTCGAGTGTCCCATGTTTATTTAATTGAGTTGCAATTAAAATAGAAGCATGGCATATGTGTATAGCATGTACTTGTGATGTGGATGCTAATAACGTTATGTATTATTGTAAACTTGCTTAGAGATCGTTTGAGATCGGTATACGAAGCATGGCATATCTAGCATGTGAGACCTAGAAAGTGTTGCCAAATCTACGAAATGTTGTAGGCATGCTTAAAAGTTTATGGAAGCATGTAAAAGCATATCAAGTGTGATATATTGTTGGCATGCATAGAAGTAGTAAAAGCATGGCATTGGCATGACATTAGCTCAATTTGAAAGAGCGTAAAAGATAAGATATAGTTACTTATCTTATGCCGATTTGGAGGCTAGCGGAGTTGGTCGAGCATGACGGTCTATTGCAACGGCGAAGCACCATAGTGGAAGGATGATGATTTCGCTAATTGGAAAGGTGATTGATGATTATATCTCCTTAACATAAAATAAAGTAAATGATTAGCATGCAATCTATATACTTTAAGGAATCCCTGCTCGAATGATTTGTTTGTATATGTACTCACAAATTTACTCCAAATGATGTGATGGCACATTATCATGGTTTACAAGGATGATAACACTTAATTTAGGTGGTTACATCTATTTTGCCTAAAGTAGTGCGTGAATCACTACCGCCAACCGCTCATAGAGTTATGCACTGAGTTCAGACAAATATAAACCGAGATGATAGTGGGAGATATATGCATAATTGTGTGCGAAGAAGCATATCATGGGCCACTAGTGATGAGAATAACATGCTCGCATAACTGTGTGATATGTGAAGGCACATGATGCCCACTATCATAAGCCACTAAATATGGGAAGGCATCATAATCTGTATGAGTTGTCATTTAATGAATTTATTAATGACAAGTAGGAAGCCCAGATCAAGTGTGTAAGGGTATGCACTGATGCTTAATTGTAGCTATAATATAATAGTTGGAGCAAGTAAATGAGTTAAGTGCCAGCTAGCTTTGTGTGAGAGGTGATTGATGAATACGTTCAATTAATCAATATGGCAGAAAGATCATGTAAGTAGCAGAGCATATTCAAACCAGGTACGTGTTTGCTGTAGGTGTGCAGAAGCAAACAAATATACGATCTCGTGTCATTAAGTTGGAGCATAGCAGATTACATGCATGATTTAACCCATGACAAGTGTATTTCATGTTTGCAGCAGCTATACTACTTGTCAACGTGCTTGTGAGGGATCGATATATGTATATTTGGACGTGCAGCAGTGAGGAAAAGTTGAAAACTTATCTCGTTCTTTTGGCCAAAAGCCCGGACGTGCAGCTGCATCAGAAGAGTTGGAAACTCATGTATATTTGGAGCAGAGTATGAGAATAACCCAGGTGCATCTCGGGCGGAGAAGCAAGGAAAACGAGCAAGTTCTGTAGCTGCCTGGCGGAAGCTTGGCTAGAGGGTCAGCAGAGCTGTGGCCAGCAGTTCAGCGGATCTGTTGCTCAGCGGAGGTGGTGCTCAGCGGAGGCAGCTCGGCGGTGGTGCCCAGCGGAGGCAGCTTGGAGGCCCGTAGCCCCTGTTGCTGGTGCGCTGGCGCTGCTCTTGCTGCTGACTGAAGATGACTAGCGACCTTAATGCAACGATTGCATATTGATGATGCTGACGCTGAACGACAAAAGAGAGTTCGCTGGTGCCGCTGATGGATATCAGCGGAGGATTTTGCCGCTGAATGTTAGGGAGGTTGGTGCAAGATGTGTAGCGGAGTTTTTTCGTCCAGCGGAGCGGAGCTTGGTGCTCGGCGGAGCTGGCTAGCGGAGATGCTTTGGCTAGCTGAGGTGGCCAGCGGAAGCAGGATTGGCTAGCGGAACGGGGTGCCAGCGGTAGCTCGTCGGCGGTTGGCGGAGCACTGGACGGAGCTTTGCCGCCGGTGGTGGTCAGCGGAGGCGCCTTTGATGGTGATTTGTTGAAGAAACTTGGCGGTGTTGGATTACCGCTGATGAATCTTAGCGGAGGAAGTCGCCGCTGATGGAGCTTGGCGGAGGAGGTCGCCTCTGATGGAGCTTGGCGGAGGAGGCTGGCGGTTGGCAGAGCCTTGGCGGACTGTTGTGGCTAGCGGAGGATGCCGGTGAAACTCGGCGGAGCTTTAGCTAGCAGTGGCTCGTTAGCGGAGCTCGTTTGACGACAACATCTAGCGGAGGCTTGGGTCAGCGGAAGGAGCTATCCGGCGGAGCTGCAGAAGGGTGAAGGCTGCAGAGGTTTGCAGGTTGCAGGTTGGCTGCAGGTAGCGGAGCGGAGCGCTGCAGTTTGGGCGCAAATGCAGATTTGAAAATGGAGACGGGTGCCCAGAGAATTTTTCTGGGTGTCCAGTGCAAATTTGGCACTGAATTTTTTTTTTTTTTTTTTGAAGGTTCAGCGTTGACCAGACGTTGACCGGACCCTGATGGGCGTTGACCGACTCCGCTGGGCGTTGACCAATCCCGCCGGGCGTTGACCAGCCCTAATTTGATGTTGAACGAGTGTTGACTCGACACTTTCGGGTCAAAGTTCGTGGTAGGTGACGAAGCCTTTGTGTTGGCTTCCCACAGACGGCGCCAATGTTAATGCTTGGATCCGTTGGGGATCTAATTAACGATAAGTAAAGAGAGAGAGAGAGAGAGAATGACACAAGATGTATAGTGGTTCACCTCCCGCCTTAGCGGGAGACTACGTCCACTTGAAAGCTTAACTAGTGTGTGTCGAGCCTTGCGGCCTAACAAGATTACAAAGTGTGTTGTAATGGAATGTTGTTTAAGTGAGAGGAGGCATTCCTTTATAGGTGAAGGAAGCCATCTCCTTTACATGGTTTTATTTGTGGGACAAGCAATCACCATTTCTAGTCTAAAAAGCTTAGTTGTGAGGGCAACTTGGCAAGGCCGGAAAAGTGGCTTCCCGGCAACGGATTTGCGACTTCCGGATACCGTAGCGTAGCTTGAACATAGGGCTACAAGATGCAAGTAGCGGTTGGTCCTCACCATGGCTTGTGGGTGTCCCAAAGAGGGTGTTAATTATGCATGGTGATGTAGCAAAGTAGCTTGCTAGTAGAGGTATCTACAGGTGGACTGGTGTGGCTACCATTTACACTATGGTTCCTAAGGTGGATGCTTTGGGGAAGGATGTGGTCATGGAAGGGGAATCTACACCCCTTCCTTCATTTGCTATTTAGTTTATTTATTAGGTCACAAAGATCACTTTCTCTGAGAATTCATTTTACTATTTGCTTCGGAGAATGATGATCTTTGTTTGAAATAAAGGTGCGTAATTTTCCTTAAAAGGTGGGTGTACTCGGAGTGGCCTGGGGCTTGTTCTTGTCATAGAATAGGTGTTTAGGGTTCCCTAAGGAACGATTCTTTTTGTCGACCCCATAGGGGTGTTTCGTTTTTGTACTGCTTGCTGAATCTATATAATTGGCTGACCTCTTTTCATCAAAAAAAAAAAAAAAAAGTGGTTTTTTTCTTTTGTGAACATAGAATAGTGGTGGTTTGGTTTTTTTTTTTTTTAAATTTTTTTAAATTTTTTTTTTTTTACACTTTTGTCTATTTTTATTTTATTGGCTTAATTTGATAATAATGTTATGTAAGGATATTATGAGCACTTCGAAATTTGGTGAAGTCCTTTGATACCAAAAAATCACCTCCATTTATAGCAGTAGAGATAGATTCTTTTTAGTAATAATTACATAAATAGTCACTGAATTATATCACATTCGACACTTTATTCATTAACTTTTTAAATATATCACTTCAGCCACTCTGATTTAACTTTGCAATTCATTTTAGTTATTGTTGTTAAATTTGTAGTTAAACACCGTTAAACAAAATCTAGAACATTTTAAAGAATAAACAACTGTAAAACATTATATAAAATGAGAATTGAGAAGTTGAAAATGGTTTCTTCATATCACCGTAAAAATTTTATAATTTTAAAATTAAAAATCATAAAATTAATTTGCATCGTGATTTTTAAATTCTGTTAGTTGAAGAATGGTTTGAAAATAGTTATTTGGCGGTGAAAAAAATTTGGTCAAGAACAAAATACATGCTACTTTGACCAAAACTCGTGTGCTTTTATAACCCAAAATTTTAAGTGAAATCATGATTTTGAAGAATTTTTTTTTTTTTTAAATAAGTGTCTTTGGGATGATTTTGGATGGATACTTATTTTTCTTTTTTTTCTTTTTTTCTTTTTTCATTTTTCAATCACCAATAATCTTGAGAGGCCAGCCCAATAGTCCAATACAAACGCCATAAACTTAGTTTGGCCCAGTAAACTTGGCGGTGAACACCTATAAATAAGCTCTCCGTCTCATTTGGACCCAAAATGCGAAAGCTTCCTTGCAGCTCTTTCTGACCGAACGAAAAGCTTAATTATGGAGGTACATGCAGTTCGATAATACTTGGTGGGCAACACAACGAAACCTTCTTGTTAGGCGCTGATGTTTTTCCTTATTGTTTTTGTTTTTGGTTAGGATATACAACCTTCTTGTTCAGTAGGTTACAACAATAATTCAGAGCATCCTAACCATTTAGTAGGTTCCAACTTTTTACCTACTGACGTTGTGAAAATGTTTCTTGTTCAGTGGCCCGGTAGCTCAGACATCTCAAGATCAAATTTATAGTGCTCCATTTGGAATTGTTTCTCTAGGAATACTCATGACTTGTTTTTAACTTTTTATCGAAAGTGGTTTTGTTAGAAGTACATCGAGGTTTTTGTAAAAATTTCGAAGTGTTCTCTGTGATTCTAGAAGTGCTTTATTTTAGTACCACCAAAAAGCACTTGCTGATGAAATTATAAAAGGCTTTGCCGATGAGTTTTCTGTCAGCAAATGTGGTCAGTGGGCATGACTGAAATCTTCCGAAGCTTTGCAAGGATACTCAGATGAACGTTGTAGTACCAATTGAACCAGTCGCATGCCCGTATAAGCACCTGAAACCTTCATTTTATTTCGTATTCTCTCAAACCAAAACAATTTTCAATGCTAAACTTGTATAGTGATAACTGTAAACGAATAGTTGAACGAATAATTACAGCTTTAGTCAACCAAATTTACAGGGGAAGAAAATACATTATAAACATAAACGCGACATGGTTACAGTGAAAAGCTGTAACCCCACTTTGGCTAAGCAACCTCTAACATGAATCTACTAGTCTATATCTACTTATTCCTCAATTAGCCTCAAGGCTTAAAATACTTAACAAGAATCTAAGATATAGATCGTTGAATAGCTCTAATTAAGTATAGTAGCATCTTTTCTCTGCATGTATCAAGCTTTGCTCACTTCTATTGCACATATGCATACATGTATTCAGGAACCATTTAAATGCTGGCTGTACAAGAAGAACGAAGTGGCAGCTGCAGTCATCATCATATATATGAGAACCATCGAGGGAATGAACAAAACTTGTTGGGAAATCTGTCCTCTGCCTCTTGACCATGATATGTAACATAAAAGAGTTCAGCTTGAGATTTGAGCCCAGAAACGTCAAGCAATGCCTCTGTTCTTAACTGTTTTCTTTCATACAATTTTTCAATGACCATGTGGACAATTAAACATGTAAAACCAATAAGGCAAGCAAAATATCGCATGCTCTTTTTCCTAGCCGAAAACAAAGACTTCCTCAAATCATGTTCCATGCTTTTAAGGACAATGTGAACATAAACTCTTGGTCTACATTTTATGATACAATTCTGCAATTTAAAATTGATGGTTTCTTTCAGTAATCAGCTTTCAGGATCAGCAAGAAAGTTGTCACATATATGATAGCCAGTATTGAGCAAGTTTTTACCTAAAGAATGTAAAGTAAGTAAGAAGAAGTTGGCATGCAAATCTACCATGACAAATTCAAAATCCAGGTACAGAACAAAAAATGTCAACAGGAATGTCCTCAGATGAAGCATTGCATAAAGACATGCAGAAAAATTTCACATTGTATTTAGTTAGTTATTTCAGTTGCAATATTCTACCTAATATTTCATATATTTAGTTAATATACTACTGTTGTCAAAGTTAAGTTGCATGTTTTAAATCAATTCATTCGAATCGAACTTAAACAGTATGCTTGTTTTTCAAAAATATATATGGGTTAATAGGACTTGGACGATAGTTGCAGAAGTTTCACATGGTTGTTCAATGTTGATGAAGCAGTTGTAAAGAGTGCAGAAAGGAACAATATATGCTTTCACATGGTTGTTCAATGTTGATGAAGCAGTTGTAAAGAGTGCAGAAAGGAACAATATATGCTTTCCGTCGCTCCCTCGCATTATTATTCTTTTTCTATGCAAGAGTGCTGCTTTTCAACCCTGTGGTTCACGTACATGCAATTAAAGAGGAATGCTCTCTTTAGCTAAAGTTGTTGAAGTAATAATCGAGGCAGGTATATGCTTCTATCTCTTTGGAAGTTATACCTTATCAATTGATATGATGGTGCATATATCCGTACTTCAATTATTTCCAATCTTTATCCAAACTAGAATTTAGCCAATATGAAGTTAATTGAGTAATCCATGAAATTTCAGAACTATATATAAACCGAGTAGAAGAGAGGTGACAACACACTCATCCATTTTATCTTAGCTCATATTCATCTCTGTTCTATTTCTCTTTGAATTATAACCAAGTTCTGACGCCAAAAATGGCTGATGCACTCATCTCTGTGCTTCTGGAGCAATTGGCTTCAGTAGTATATAAACACACTAATCAATCGGTGAAACTGGTTTTGAATGCTGAGAAAGACGTTAAAAGTTTCAGCAGCAAGCTCAAAGCAATCCAGGCTGTGCTTGAGGATGCAGAGAAGAAACAAGTGACAGACGCTAGGGTGGAAGACTGGTTGGAGAAGCTGAAAGATGTGACGTACGAGATGGACGACGTGCTAGATGAGTGGAACACTGAAATTCTCAGACGGCAAGTGGAGGAGAAACAAGAGAAGGAAGGAGAAAATGCTCTTGTTACAAAGAAGAAGGTATATGTTTCCCCATGTCCTCTGTTTGCTTTTGTTTTGGCCAAGCCAATAAGGTCATTCATCGTCATAACATAGCTAGAAGGATAGGGGAACTGAATGAGAAGTTAACTTTGGTTGATGCTGAAAGAGAAATGTATGGCTTTCATCAGTCCACAAAAGGTGGCCCTGATGATCAGCAGCTTATTCAACGACAGAAGACTTCATCTTTGGTCGATATATCTACGATATTTGGCCGAGAAGAAGAAAAAGATATGTTGTTGAGCAAGTTGTTGAGAGAGAGTAGCCGAGAAGGGGGGCGGTTCCTTCTCATTCCTATTGTAGGGATGGGAGGGATGGGGAAAACAACTTTTGCCCAATTAGCCTATAATGATGAAAAGGTTATAGCCCATTTTGATAAGAAAGTATGGGTTTGTGTCTCGAGCCCTTTTGACGAGATTAAGATTGCCAAAGCGATCATTGAGAGTCTAGATAAAAATGAAACCCAAAAGAGTTCAAATGAGTTGGAAACTCTATTACTCTGTATAAGGTCACACGTTAAGGATAAGAAGTTCCTTCTTGTCCTAGATGATGTGTGGACGGAAGACTCAAAAGAGTGGGATAATTTGAAACTACCAGTAATGGACTGGTTGCCAGTTTGGTGCACTGGTTGCCAGTTTAAAAAATTTTGTAGCACTGGTTGCCAGTTTAAAAAATGATCTTTATTTGGTGCACTGGTTGCCAGTTTAAAAAATTTTGTATCTTATTTTGTAGGTATTCATATGATATCATATTTATTGTAATCCTCTGGTAATTTGTGAGTATTCATAAAATCTGGTGTTTTTCAAAAAGAGAAATTAAAGAAGAAAACATAGCCTACTTATGTTTTGTAATCTTGTTTTTAGGCCACTCCTTCCCCATGACTTTGTAGTAATCTTTACTTGAAAAGAATAACAGCATTTCTGGAAAGGATTGTTAAGAATTTTAATGTCGCTGCATACTTGGTTTGGATTGATGTCTCTTACTTTCAGTGTATACCGCAGTCCCCAAATCATGTCTATTTCCTATCATTCTAATCTCTTTCTGCTCAATAGAAGGATGTATTTACAACATTCAGGCTAGGTATTCATATTACTTTGCATTATCTGCAACAAGAATACTGTTATTTAGTCGTTATGTCTTCTCACTGCAATCCAATGCTTATAGCCCCTGGTTGTCAATTTGCTGAACTATTAAATGATCTATTTACCTCCAGCTGGAGAAATGAATCTGATTTTGATGAACATGTTCTATGCAGGATTGTGTATCACATGGTCTTTCACCATAAAGGAAATTTGGAATGCATTTAACTGAATGAAGTGTCCCTTTTAGCTAAACTAGGTACATGTTATCGCTCAGCATCTTAAATATTCCAGTGCCACACTTTAAAGGATTTGTTGAAGGATATTGACACTTAGTGTGCCTAGTCAAACTAGGATAAGTTCTATAGCTGTAATAGGAGAGGTTTCCTACTCCAAGTTAGATAAGGAATCCTTGTACTCTTAGATTATGCACTCTGTAATCCCTATATATAGGGCTCCTATTCTCTATAATGATATACACTTCTCTCATCAATCTCTCTCAATACCAATATACTTAAACAAGTTATCAGCACGAGCCCTAAACCACAAAAGCCAAAAAGCCAAAAAGCCAAAACCCGAAAAGAATTTCATATCGCCAAAACTGCCGCAGCCCCTAGCCCGTGCTAGTATCGCTGCAGCCTGCCCCGCGTGCGCCCCTGCGCCTACTGCTGCCCCGCGTGCGCCCCTGCGCACACTGCTGCTCCGAGCGCCCGTGCGCCTGCAACCTTGCACAGCAGCCCCCGCTGTCCTGCGAGCTGCTCCTGCAGCCACACGCCCTTGCGTCTAGCAGCTGCCACCCCTGCAGCCTTACTGCACCTCTCGGCCCAGCTTCATCCTGCAGCCCCTGCTGCACATATAACTTGCTGCTGCACGCTGCTACTCGGATTGCTTCGCTCCATCACGCCTGCATCGACACGCGCGTGATCCAAAACCAACAAGTAAGTATCCAAAAGAGTAAGTTTTGAAGTTCCTAAAAATTTGAAATTTATATTTCTTCTTCTTTTCTCGGGGACTTGAAAACCTCCCTTCTTCTACATCCCACCTTTCTTATAACGTGGGTTCGATCATTGAAAAGCGGAATCGTGGGGATTCACGCAATTAACGAACTAAGAGCGTTCGTAAGACTTCGGACTAAGAGCGTCCGTAAGCATCGATTTAACGAACTAAGAGCGTTCGTACGCTACGGACTAAGAGCGTTCGTGAGCATCTATTTTGACCATTCAAACATCATTGTTTCGGTCTAATCCAATTATTCTTGGAAATCGATTTCTTGGTAGCATAGCTCGGAAATCTTATTTATATTAGTTTTCGTGGAAGCATTGACTCCGAAACTAACTTGTTCTTGTTTCATCTTTCAGGATGTCAAACATGAAAAAACTCGATTTTGTTCCATTGGATTATGCAGGCAAAAGGTACTTAATTTGGGTCACTGATGTCGAGATCCACCTTATTGCCCGTGATTTATTGCATACAATCCAAGAGCTTTGTCCTATAGAAACAGCTCCAGACCCTCAAACTGAGAAAGATAATTCCAAGGCACTTGCCTTCATGAAACGTCACATGGATAGTGACCTACAGTTTGAGTTCATAAATGAGGATAGCGCCATAAAGCTTTGGCATGCGCTTCGCGAACGATATGGCAATGTTCGTGACTCCATACTTCCGAATACAGAAGCAGAATGGAAAGATCTTCGCTTCTCTAAATTTGACACTATCATGCAATTTTATTCGGAAGCTCTCAGCATCAGAGTAATGATGCGTCTCTGTGGAAAGATGATCACAGAAGACCAGTTGATTGAGAAAACCCTCAATACCTTCCCCGTCTGTGCTATGAGGTCCTCTGACTTATTCCGGACTCATGTAAATGCAAGACGGATCACAAGTTTCCAACAGCTTATTGAAGCTATGGCCACTGCTGAAAGACATGGCAATGAACTTGTGCAAAGAAGATTTGATAGGCTTCAAGATAGCTATCAAGAGCATCGTTCTATGGCTAGAGAAAGTCGCCATCGACGTCATGATCCATACGATCGAAATGCTCAAGAAGGTAATCGCTCAAGGCGACAATCTCACGACCGTAGGAGGCGTGATTTTGAGGGAAATAGGGTTGGAAACCATGGAGCCAACGTTGGCCATGGGCACCACTTTCCAACGCCACCAGTCCTAAGGACTATGCATATTGCGCCAATGCGCCTCAATCAAGGGAGAATCCTCTTTATGGTGTCTATTTCTGATATGGAACGTCTGATCAATGGACCTGAATTTGCAATGTACCTACGAAGGTAGTCACATCATGGTGATCAAGACATCGAGTTCACAAAGACTTTAAATCTGGCGATGAAGATAAAATGCCGCAGATTTTTATTTATAGTCTTTTATTTTTCCAAGAATTATGTAAATGGCAATTATGCCTTAAATCAATAAAATGACTTATTGTATTCACTTTTTCCCTCTAGGCGTACTCAAGAGTACTTGTGATGTCTAGGCAAGGTTTGATCTGAGAGAACGGTTTTAAAAGTGAGCAACGCTCCACCAAAATCTCGCCTTACCTTACCTGGTCACAACTAAATTGAAATTACCGAACGGATTGAGTGACTACGATTTGTCTATGGTTTGATTTTTATGTTGGATTAGATTTTGGTCAAGAAACTTTGATGTAATCATTGGCTATTATTAATAAAGTGTCGATTTCTTTTATCTCATGTCTTGGATATCTTTTTCGACTTTATTAGCTTCAAAGATGTAAGAGCCAATGGTTTTCATATGGAAACACATTGTGAGAATGGACAAGAGTTCCTTTACATCACCTCTAATGACTACGGACATAAACGAGTCTTAGAGAAACTTATGTGTCGCTCTAGTGGGTTGTATGCAACCACTATTCGAGTCATTAACTCCAACCATGTCATGAGAGATGATTTATGGGATTCCGACACATATAGGCTTTGGCACGACCGTTTGGGACACCCAGGTCGTGACATGATGATCCGTATATTAAAGACTTCACACGGACATCCCTTTTTCAGAACGAAAGGAAGTAAAACTCGAAATTTGGATCAAGGATGCGCACCTGCGCCTCACGGTGCCTTCCCCTTTCAAGACCGGCCACCACTAGCCGGCGCCGCCATCCCCCTGCGGCTCAAGGGTGGCTTTGACGCCACCTCTGCTCCCCTGACTCCAATTTCTACTTCTAAAGTCAATTGTGACTTCATGGCTCAACCAAAATCCTCATTGGTTATTCCTAAAGCCCATTATTCGTTCTGCAAAGCCTGCTCTTTAGCAAAGTTAGGATCGAGACCATCCTATGCAAAGGACACTAAAGAAAATATACCATTCTTGCAAAGAATCCAAGGTGATATTTGTGGACCTATTCAACCATCATGCGGACCATTTCGATATTTTATGGTATTGGTTGATGCATCGACACGCTGGTCACATGTCATGCTATTGTCCACAAGGAACGCTGCATTCGCTAAACTCCTAGCACAAATCATTAAGTTAAGGGCTCACCACCCTGATCATCCTATTAAGTCTATAAGATTAGACAATGCTGGAGAGTTTACATCAAAGACTTTTGATGATTATTGCATACCCATTGGGTTTGATGTTGAACATCCTGTTCCTCATGTTCACACCCAAAATGGTCTCGCAGAAGCCGCCATTAAACGACTACAAATGGTCGCTAGGGCATTGGTAATGCGCACCAATCTCCCTATTTCTGCTTGGGGCTATGCAATATTGCATGCAGCTGTGCTTATTCGTCTGAGGCCCACTGCCACTCCACCATTTTCTGCGTCCCAGATGGTAACTGGGTATGAGCCTAATGTCTCACACTTACGCATATTTGGGTGTGCAGTATATGTGCCTATTGCGCCGCCACAGCGCACCAAAATGGGTCCTCAACGACGATTAGGCATTTATGTTGAATATGATTCTCCAACGATTATCCGCTATATAGAACCCTTGACAGGCGATCTCTTTACCGCTAGATTTGCGGATTGTCACTTCGATGAGACAGTCTTCCCGTCGTTAGGGGGAGATAAGAACATAAATGTTCAACAGGAACGACAGGAATTGTCGTGGTCTGTCCCCACTCTGTCTCATCTTGATCCCCGAACCGCACAGTCCGAAACTGAAGTGCGGAGAATTCTCGATCTTCAGAACGTAGCAGAATCGATGCCTGATACGTTTTCTGATATCGCTAAAGTGACGAGATCACACATACCTGCTGCAAACGTGCCTGCAAGGATTGATGTCCCTAAAAGTAGAGGACATGACGCCAACTCAAGAATGCATGAGCATGGCGCCAACGTCCCATCTCTCAATGATGGTGACGTTATGGCTAGGCCCACGGCTCCTGCCAGGAAGCGCGGGAGGCCCATAGGTTCGATGGATTCTCGCCCAAGAAAGAAAGCGAGTTTGGCACAGAATAATCCATTAATCATCGATATAAATAATCCATCTCATGAGAATATTCCGGATTATGGTTATGTCCAAGAGACATCATTGGGGGACGCTCCAATGTCAGAACCAACTCCAGAGAATAGAGAGATCTCCATAAATTACACTAGTGTACATGAGATGATGGATAGAAATTCTATGGCGATTGATGATGCATTTGCATATCATATTGCGAAAGGGATTATAGAATATGATGATATCGAACCTCGCTCTGTTGAAGAATGTCAACGAAGAGCAGATTGGCCTAAATGGAAAGATGCGATCCAGGTTGAATTGGATTCACTAACAAAGAGACAGGTATTTGGGCCTGTAACGCAGACACCCCCAAGTGTAAAGCCTGTTGGCCATAAATGGGTCTTTGTTAGAAAGCGTAATGAGAAAAATGAGGTGGTAAGATATAAAGCCCGCCTTGTGGCGCAAGGTTTCTCACAACGCCCTGGAATCGACTACGAGGAGACATATTCTCCCGTAATGGACGTTATAACGTTCCGCTACCTTGTCAGTTTGGTAGTTTCCGAAAAACTTGACATGCAGCTTATGGATGTGGTTACAGCATATCTCTATGGGGATCTAGATTCAGAGATATATATGAAGGTTCCAGACGGACTTCAATTACCCAAATCAAGTGGCTCTAAACCACGGAGCGCGTTTTCAATAAGATTAAAACGCTCACTATATGGATTAAAACAATCTGGACGGATGTGGTATAACCGTCTAAGTGACTACTTGATTGGGAAGGGATATATTAACAATGAAATATGCCCATGCGTGTTCATTAAAAGAACAAGTTCCGGATTTGCAATCATAGCAGTTTATGTCGATGACATGAACCTAATTGGAACTCTAGATGAGTTGAAGGAAACTGCTAAATACTTGAAATCTGAATTTGAGATGAAAGATCTTGGGAAGACACGGTTTTGTCTCGGTTTAGAACTCGAGCACCGTAGTGATGGGATTTTGATCCATCAGTCTGCATATACTCAGAAAATTCTAAGGCGCTTTAATGAAGATAAAGCAAAGCCTGTGAGTACTCCCATGATCGGTCGTAGTCTTGAGCCCGGAAAAGATCCGTTTCGTCCAAAGGATGAGGACGAAGAAGCATTAGAGGCCGAAGTGCCCTATTTAAGTGCAATAGGCGCATTATTGTACTTAGCTCAATGCACAAGACCGGATATCTCATTCGCAGTGAACTTGTTAGCTCGACATAGCTCTGCGCCAACACGCCGCCATTGGATTGGTGAAAAGACAATCTTTCGATACCCAGGAGGTACGATTGATATGGGCCTATTTTATCCCTACAGAGAGAAAAGGAATGACGGAAGAATGGGATCGGACCCCATTAGGCATGAAGCCGCCGTCCACCACAACATAGTGGCCGGCCATGTTGCTGCCAACGCCCCCACCACCATCAAGGGTGGCCGGCCTCACCCTATCCCCCCTCCATCCAAACGACAATGATGTCTTGATGGGTTTTGCTGATGCAGGGTACCTCTCTGACCCTCACAAAGGTCGCTCCCAAACGGGTTATGTCTTTACCATGGGAAGCATCGCGATATCTTGGAGGTCTACAAAACAGACCCTTGTTGCTACTTCCTCGAATCATGCAGAGATTATTGCTCTACATGAAGCCGTACGTGAATGTATATGGCTAAGGTCTATAATTAGACACATTCAAGGAAGTTGTGGTTTGAAGTCTACCACAGATGAACCTACATGCATTTATGAGGATAATGCAGCTTGTATTGAACAAATGAAGTTAGGTTTCATCAAGGGCGACAACACCAAGCATATATCGCCTAAGTTCTTTTATAATCAGCAACAACAATCACTTCTAAAGATTGAAGTGAATCAAATCCGATCAGAGGATAATGTAGCGGACTTATTCACTAAGTCGTTACCTAAATCCACCTTCGAGAAACATGTGAAGAGTATCGGATTAAGAAGGTTATCCGAACTCCCATAATTGTAGCAATCAGGGGGAGATTTCGACATCAGGGGGAGTTACTCAGTCTCGAAGGATCAAGGACGTGTTGCACTCTTTTCTCCTCCTCGAGTTCATTTTTATCCCACAGGGTTTTTCACTTGAGCAAGGTTTTTAACGAGGCAACGGATGAAGCGTCACCACCAAGTTTGAGCGGCACAAGGGGGAGTGTTGAAGGATATTGACACTTAGTGTGCCTAGTCAAACTAGGATAAGTTCTATAGCTGTAATAGGAGAGGTTTCCTACTCCAAGTTAGATAAGGAATCCTTGTACTCTTAGATTATGCACTTTGTAATCCCTATATATAGGGCTCCTATTCTCTATAATGATATACACTTCTCTCATCAATCTCTCTCAATACCAATATACTTAAACAGGATTGAATTTAAGCACTTTCTAGTTGTCAAATTGTCTTATTTTACTACGTTTGATAACTAATTTTTGTGGCATGGGTTTTCTTGTCTTAGGCTGAGGGTTTGTGTGGAATGGATGCGAATACTGAATGGAATATAATAGGTACATGGGATTTGCAAGCTTTATGTACAACCTGTATCCTAACAATAGAAATGGAGTCGGAGAAATGGTGTTTCTGTAGCTGTACTCAGACTGAAAGATTGAGTGGGCATCCTCTCTACCAAACCATTCCACTTCACCACCATCGAAAGTAATGATAGTCTAGATCCACTTGCATATAGTCTGGCTCCTTTTTTGAGAATTGTGTCCCTAATATTGCAAATATACCCATTGGTCCTGCTGCTTTAAGTTCTATGTTAACATGTGTTTGAAGCTGTCACTGATTGCTGGGGACCTAGGGTGTCCTTATCCTGCTTTCTTTCTTCATCAGATCAAATCATAAATGTTATATATATATATATTGTCTTTGTTACTGGTCATTTACAAAATTTTACTACTCATGGATACAAGGATTAATAAGCATTCGGGATATCATGGTTGGGTTTCACATATATACTTTGTGCATCACAAGACTACCATTATGTAGTCTTTGTTCTGTTTTACTGGAATGTGTCGCTTACTGAATAACTAAATGATCAGTATCTCTTCCTGGACATTTTGGTGAACACATTGTATGCAGGAGCCATTTTGACTGATTAAAGAGGCTGTTACCTAAGCTAGGTAATCTGATATTAACAGCCTAAGTAGTCCTATTTAATAAGTTTATTTTTCTTTTTATTTGGATAACCCTGTATTATCTATTTTACAAGTGCTTGCAATTGCACTTTCCTGTTGTCAATTCTAAAAATATTACAAGGTTTGACATCTTGTTTCCGTTACATGGATTTTCTTGTCATATAGGCTGAAGTCGATTTCTTGTGGAACTGAAACTGATTGGAACTTGAGAAGCTATCCCTGCCATGGCTAATGATGAAGATATATATTTCCAAAACTTGTACACTGTGAGCTGCAATGCTAATTGTACAAGAACTTGAAGCAGCTTGATTTATTGTCATGAGGTCGGAACAGCAATTATCCATATCCAGTGTCCAAGTGCATCGATCAGACTTTCCGTGATTAAAGGTTCGATCTTTCTCGATATGGTCTTCTTTTATAACATTGGTGTATCCGTCTGCTGCATGGACTCGATTCCTTCGTTCATATATGATCAACTTTCCATAACTTCGGTATCTAAAAGCTATACAATCTTATAATCACTATGAACATAATCAACAGTATATCTTTGTGTAATGGAACTTATGGAAGAATACAACTGTTGATGTACTTGCAATAATTAAATAGGGACCTCTTAAAGTGGTTGAAACTGGTCCTTATGATTCTAATCAATAAGTTTTTTCTATCCACTATTAGGTTGAGCATACCAGCATCAACAAAGAAAAAAGTACGCGAACCCAACACATTCATCATAATTAAATCCACTATCCTGATATTACAATTCTGTCTTCTCATCTGGAAATTCTCTCCCTTCTTTTACCTGTTCTCAGGATATTGTAGTTCATGTTTCTCAGCCTCATTTGTTTACAGTCACTTTTTTTTTTTCGTTAAATGAGGAAAGCAAAGATTGAAAGAATTCCAATGTTGACTATAGAAACCTGTTTATACGCTCTCATGAGGTTTTTTTTCCTTCCCTTTTTTCCCTCATGTCTTCACTGTTTGGCTTGTAGATTGCTCATATGAAGAAAGAAATAGATGCTAGTCGTGTTCTCAAGGTGGATTGACTCAAGGGCAACAAACTCAGATCTCTCGAAATGAAAAAAGAACAGAACAGGTAAAAAATTTCACCAGAACCTATATGCCAGCCCTTTTGCTTCTTTATACTGGTATTTGACAAATGACGATGATCTGTTGCATCCTTAAGTTCCAATATAAGGAGGCAGAACAATAGTGATCTTCTGGTTAACACGTTTTTTTGAAATTTCTTACAGATTCTGGAAGAGCTTGAAATTTGGAAGAGACACTGAATGAGAGTATTCAAGAAAGTTTAGGTGCACGTGTAGGGAAGGAATCTCATGGTAAGAAGAAAGGAGCAATTGAAGAAGAAGAAGAACTTTTGAGGTATTTAATTAATGAAAATTACCTATGTGAAAGTTTTGCACTTTTAGGTTCGGAAGAGACACTCATGTACTCATTTTTCCAAGGATTGAACTATATAAACTATACGGATCAAAATGTTTAACTATGGAACTGTAGTATTGAATTCCTAATTCTCATGGTTAACTGTTAATTTAGCTAAGTAAACGCCATACATCATTTGTCAATGCCATATGGGTTATGAAATTCATTGTTAATGATTCTAGTTATTTGTTTTTCAGTAATGAACTAATGATGATGAATTTTATGATCGAACAAAGAAGCCTTCTAGCAAAATGGCTAGTGAAAACCAATCAATTTGAAACCGCTGATACTCTTCTTGATAAGAGAGATGCAATCACAAAAGAAATTGAGAACAAGAAAGAGCTGCTTTCAATTTAGAAAAACAGATCGGCATCAGAAACTACAGAAGACACTGATGCTGGAGACGCACTGGATGAATACATGTCTGGGGTTTCATCTAAGCTAGGTGTGGAGTTCTGCTCTGATGTACCTTGATCTTTAATGCATCTGAGTTGATATTTTGCTTTAGTGCTTTCTGCTAACACTTGCTGTGCTGATTTTCTTCTTGTTAGTGCTTGATAAAACTGAGCAATTGCAAAAGGAACTCTCAGATCTCCAGTCCGAATATGACAGGGCAGTCTTCCTTTTGAAGATTGCTGATTCAACAGGTGAAGCAGCCAAGAAAAGGGATTCAAAGGTGCTTCCTGAAAATCCTGAAACTTCTGCTGCTGCCATCAACAAGCAACATCCACTTAAACCAAAGGAAACCTGTCCGCCTGAAAATCCAGAAAGTGGCTCTATAAAGAAAGAGGGGAGTACAGATGTGACTGTTGCATCTAGCAAGAAGCTGGAGTCAGGTGAGGTTCTCACTGATGCAACTGAAGGAAAAAGTGTTGTGTATACTGTTGCAAAGTCCCAATGGCTTGGAGCTATAGCGTACAAGAGGATTGAGGAGGGTCATCAAGAGGCAGCATCTATGAATGAGCACGAGTCTGAAGTATTTGTGGACTATAAAGACAGGAAGAAGATTTTGGAGAATGAAAGTTAACATGGAATCTGGCTGCGCCTGGTTTGATTATAAGGAAAGGAAAACAAGTTCATGAATCTGAAGCTAGTGGTGATTCTCATCAACTGTCGACATCTTCCTCCACAGGAGCTGGACTCCTGGCAGAGGATGCTGTAGCATTGTTGCTAAAGCATAACAGAGGCTATTATGCATCAGAAGATGATAAATCCTCTGAGAGCCAAGGTACCTCACAAGGGAAACAACAGAGCAAGGGTAAGAAGCCCAAAAAAGAATACTTGGTCCGGAGAGACCTTCATTTCTTGATAGTGCATGATTCTACTGAAACATGGGTGCCTCCAGAAGGTAAAGCTTATTTGATTCCATATTCTGGGTTATTACTTTGTTTTTTCCTTTTATTTCTCTCTTAGATGAGAGATCTCTTAATAACTGGTATATATCTTCATGGCTCATTCAGGACAATCTGGTGATGGACGAACATCCTTGAAAGATCGATATGGCTACTAATTATAAATGCAATTTTCCTGGGTCTATAATGTAATTGATCAAGTTGGAAGTGCTGTTAGGCAGCTTGCATATCAAATGAGTTTTAAATTTTACTACCCAGGTTTAAATTGTCAGACCCGATTATCAAATGATAATATGAAGGTACAGTTTGATACTGCCTGGTGGGCATCACAACGTAACCTTGTTAGGCACTGATATTTTCCTTTATTGTTTTTGGGTAGGATATACAACTAGGTGTAGACAGATTAAGACACAGAGAAGCTCTGAATTATTGTTGTAAACTTGGTCCAGTAATGTGTATATATTGGTTCCAACTTTTTGCCAACTTACGTCGTGAAAATGTTTCATGTTAAAGTGGCTTGGTAGACATACCTCAAGATCAAATTTATAGTGGCTCCATTTGGAATTACTTCTCTAGTAATGCTCATGAGTTGTTTTTATTGGAAGTGGTTTTGTTGGAAGTAGAGAGGTTTTTGTAAAAATTTCTAGTGTTCTCCGTAAAACTGGAAGTGCTTCTTTTAAACCATCAAAAAGCACTTGCCGATGAGTTTATAAGAGGCTTGCGCCGATGAGTTTTTGTCAGGAAATATGGTCAGTTGGCAAGGACTGAAATCTTCCGTAGCTTTGCTCATGGATAGTGAGATAAACGTTGTAGTACTGATTGAACCAATCAGATAACCGTATAAGCACCAGAAACCTTCATTTTATTTTGTATTCTCACAAGCAAAACAATTTTCAATGCTAAAATAACTGTAAACGAGTTGTTGAACGAACAATTACAGCTTTAAGCTTGAGTTCCAATTTCAATTATTTCACATCTTAGGTTTCACGTTCAACTACTTAGTCAAGTTCAAATTTCAATTACTTAATCCTCTGTCGCAGCAGTTGAGGTAAATGCGATATCCATTCTCCCATCTTTTATGGATGCCTTCGCTTGGATATGGGAAATCAATCTCAACAACCTAGCAATACAGCACATGAAACATTTATTTTCTGCAGTGTTCAAATAAAACAGAATATAACAACAGGGGGTTCTAGACCGGTATACCTGATTAGAATAACCTGCATTTCAGGACATGACAATGCCCCATCTGCTACCTGCAGTAGTCATGGAGGTAACAGAGAAAAATTCTTTCCATTTCTTATTATTCCATTTGAAAGGGAATACATCACTGACTTTGTACAACTGCTGAGTATATGGTAGGCCTTCAATGGGTGACAAATAGAAGAATAGCAATAAAAAAGAGTAGCTCAAACAAGAGAAAATGTACTACACGGATCCCTATGGAAGAAAAAAAAATAAGACCAAGTCATTATCATCAAGGACCGACCAGATTCCTATAGCCAAACTTCCACGGACAACATGAAGCTCTGTTAATTTGTTTGACATACATTTGGACATTACCACCAGGGCACTGCCATTGCCTGCGCCAGCAAGTGAAGTGATATGGTAGTTCTTGTCCCACTGTTCCATTATCCACTCCTGGAATACAATCAGAAACAATTAACTTGCTGGAACACTGAATAATTAGATGGCAAAGTGGAAGTTTATGGGCGAGTATTTTGCAGAATAGCTACCTCCTGCAAGTAAACAGGTGAATAGTTCATAAAGTTGGGATGTGAAACCTGTCCCTGCATCCATGACTATAGCCCACATATTCGCAGATGAGGCGACACAGCTAATATACAAACCATCTTCCTTTCCTTTGTCAATGTGCCGGTCCACTCTCACATCCAAAACATTGTAGTGATACCTGCAGAACCTCCCTAGATTAACATACACTGCCCTTTATCTACACAGTAACCTATGAGGTTCACTAGATTTCAATGATGCAGTCTTCCTAACAGAGATACCTGCAGCATGACCATCCAAATTAAGCGAAACTCAACCAGCTTCTTAGGACATAAACATTAAGAGAGATGCACACAGTTCACATGATTGCTTTTATGGTGGTGATAATTGGTCATGTTGGCAATGTAGATTCCAGAACACGGCATTGCTCCATTGCACGATGTTGGAATTATGTCCAACCACATAACCTTTTTGATTATTTTTCCAAACTATTACACAAGATTTTGAAGATTATAAATACACTTTTTTATATTCTTTGGATCGAAAGGGAAAATTAATTTCTTTATGCAAATAGTGAATGTTAAGATATATGCTAGATTACTTTTATATTATGTCCATGGGTACGAAGGAATTTTTTTTTTCCTTGACAGGACCTATTCGAAATGTAGCTGATGTAGTCTTTACCTCTGTCTGGAACTCTCTCTCCCTGCTTGGAATTTGAAGCAAGCACCTTCAGCCTACTACCTTTCCAGCAGGCATTGTTGCTTTATAGACTGGACCAAAAACCCCTTGTCCCCAAATGGTTGTGAAGTTCTGTGTAGCTTTCTGTACATCCCTGACCACAGTAACATGCATTAGATACACTCATACAACACATATCATAGTATAAACTCCATGCTTTGCAGTGCCAAGTGTAAAATTGATTGTGAAATGGGATCCAGAACAATAAAGAAATAAGAATTACAATAGCATTATGTATGCTTGCTATAGTTAAATGTTACAGCATTTAATGCATACTTGTAAGAGTATCTAAGTACACCTGATGCAGAAGGAAATCCATCTTTGTTGTGATTATTCCACTAGGAGAGTTCCAAACTTTTTTGAACCTTCTCAGATCCTTGAATAGGTATGCTAGTTGAAAGAGATACACTAAAGTCGATGCTTGTGCCTAAGCCAATTCTGCATATAGGAAGAGTTGTTAAACAACGCTCATTAGCACATCGTCGAAGATTAGCACGCTTTTGGTACCACCT